>NW_017190673.1:0-11171 GCF_001704415.2 Capra hircus | reverse complement strand
CCTGCGGTCAGGAGGCCTCAAACAATCACAAGCGCAGCTGTACGAGTCCTAAAGGCAGGCTAGAAAGCCATCAGAGGGTTTTGGATTGAAAACACTCTTTCAAAATGCAGAAGACTAACGCCCTGAATTGACTTTTTCCAGAAAAGGTCAGAAGAGTGAAAAACAGAGCACAAAACCGGCAGATTTTTGTTGGGGTACATGCTTAAAAATTTCCAGAGGGGTCCATGAAGTCTGAGCACGCCTTGCCTATGTCAGCTTCCTTCCTCATAAACTTGTCAGGGCGGGCTTCCTCACACTGGCTCCCGGCTCTCAGGCCCCGGCATCGACGGAAGAGGAATCCCGAGAGCCCCCGAGCAACTCGCATGCGGACGGGCCTTTCCTGAGGCCACCAGAGTGGGTCCTGAGGTCCCCGTCGTAAGTCGAGAGCACCTGCTGCAACTCGAGAATATCCAGGAGGTTCTTCCCTCCAGTCGAGATGAGGCCCATTTCCGCTGAGGCGTCTGGAGGCTAATCACACCTAACCTCTGGAACTTCCAAAGGGTCCTTCACACCCTTGCTGTAACTCAAGAAGTTCCCCGACATACCCGTCTCCACACGAGAGGAAGCACGAGAGTCCGCCCTCATCAGATGAGCCCCGTTTCCGTCTCCTAGCTCGAGAGGAGGGATCCTTCCCTGTGGTCGGGAAAGAATTCCCGGCGTTTCCGTCGCATCTCAAGAGGAGGCGCTCTCCACAGGAAAGACGAGAGGAACTCCAGGGTCGTGCCACCATTCCCAGAGTCCCCCAGATGTCTCAGTCCATTCCAGGGAAACCTGTTTTCCCTCACTGCCTCGACTTTCAAGCCGAGGATCGACTCTCACCACGGTGGCACGTGGGACAGCCCTGTGGGAAAGCCTCGTGGGAAAGCCCTCCTGCGAAAACGTCGAGTGAAAGCCACAGATTTCCTCATCCACGCGAAGGGAAGCATGACACTGCTGCTTCAGCTCGGGAGGAAAGTGCAGGTGCATGACCTAAGTCGAGACGAGGACTGAATCCCCGGTGGAGACTCCAGAAGTACCCCAAGATCCATGTCAGCACTGGAGAGGAAGCCTCAAGGTTTCGGCACCGACTCCACACAAGATCTTAGGCCCCGGCATCGACGGGAGAGGAAACCCGAGAAGCCCCTGAGAGGACCCCGAACAATTCGCATGGGGACTGGCCTTTCCTGAGGCCAACAGAGCGGGTCCCTGAGGTCCCCCGTCGTAAGTAGAGAGCACCTGCCGCAACTCGAGAAAATCCAGGAGGTTCTCCTCTCCAGGCGAGATGAGGCCCATTTCCGCTGAGGCGTCTCGAGGCTAATCACACCTAAACTCTGGAACTTCCAAAGGGTCCTTCACACCCTTGCTGCAACTCAAGAAGTTCCCCGACATACCCATCTCCACTCGAGAGGAATCACGAGACTCCCGCCCACATCCAGAGGAGACCCGTTTCCGCCATCCTAGCTCGAGAGGAGGGATCCATTCCCTGTGTGCTCGGGAAAGAATTCCCGGCGTTCCCGTCTCATCTCAAGAGGCGGGACTCTTCCACAAGTAAGGCAAGAGGAACTCCAGGGTCGTGCCACCATTACCAGAGTCCCCCAGATGTCTCAGTCCATTCCAGGGAAACCTGTTTCCCTGCACTGCCTTGAATTTCAAGCCAAGGTTCGACTCACACCACGGTGGCACGTGGGACAGCCCTGTGGGAAAGCCTCATGGGAAAACCTCCTGGAAAGCCTCGAGGGAAAGCCACAGATCCCTTGATCCACGCGAAGGGTAGCGTGACACGGCTGCTACAGCTCGGGAGGAAATCGCACGTGCATGCCCCACTCAGAGACGAGGACTGACTCCCCTGGGAAGACTCCAGAAGTACCCCAAGATCCATGTCAGCACTGGAGAGGAATCCTCAGGTTCCCAGCACAGACTCCACACAAGGTCTTAGGCCCCGGCATCGACGGGAGAAGAATCCCGCGAGGCTCCCGAGCAACTCGCAAGGGTACTGGCCTTTCCTGAGGCCACCAGAGCGGGTCCCTGAGGTCCCCTTCGTAAGTCGAGAGCACCTGTCGCAATTCGAGAAAATCCAGGAGGTTCTCCCGTCCAGGCGAGATGAGGCCCATTTCCGCTGAGGCGTCTCGAGGCTAATCACACCTAACCTGTGGAACTTCCAAAGGGTCCTTCACACCCTTGCTGCAACTCAAGAAGTTCCCCGACATACCTGACTCCACTCGAGAGGAAGCACGAGAGTCCCGCCCACATCCAGAGGAGCCCCGTGTCCGCCTCCTAGCTCGAGAGGAGGGATCCTTTTCCTGCGTGGTCGGGAAAGAATTCCCGGCGATTCCGTCGCATCTCAAGAGCAGGGGCTCTAATCCGGAAAGGCGAGAGGAACTCCAGGGTCGTGCCACCATTCCCAGAGTCCCCCAGATGTCTCAGTCCATTCCAGGGAAAACTGTTTTCCCAGCACTGCCTCGACTTTCAAGCCGGGGATCGACTCACACAACGGTGGCACGTGGGACAGCCCTGTGGGAAAGCCTCGTGGGAAAGCCTCGTGGGAAAGCCTCGAGGGAAAACCACAGATCCCTTGATCCACGCGAAGGGAAGTGCGGCACTGCTGCTACAGCTCGGAAAGGAAAGCGCACGTGCATGCCCCCACTTGAGACGAGGACTGACTCCCCTGGGGAGACTGCCAGAAGTACCACAAGTTCCATGTCAGCACTGGAGAGGAATCCTCAGTTCCGACACCGACGCCACACAAGGTCTTAGGCCCCGGCATCGACGGGAGAGGAAACCCGAGAAGCCCCTGAGAGGACCCCGAACAATTCGCATGGGGACCTGCCTTTCCTGAGGCCACCAGAGCGGGTCCCTGAGGTCCCCGTCGTAAGTCGAGAGCACCTGCCGCAACTCGAGAAAATCCAGGAGGTTCTCCTCTCCAGGCGAGATGAGGCCCATTTCCGCTGAGGTGTCTCGGAGGCTAATCAGACCTAAACTCTGGAACTTCCAAAGGGTCCTTCACACCCTTGTTGCAACTCAAGAAGTTCCCCGACATACCCGACTCCACTCAAGAGGAATCAAGATAGTCCCCCCCACATCCAGAGGAGCCCCGTTTCCGCCTCCTAGCTCGAGAGGAGGATCCTTTCCTAGTGGTCGGGAAAGAATTCCCGGCCTTCCGTCGCATCTCAAGTGGAGGCGCTCTCCACAGGAAAGGCGAGGAGGAACTCCAGGATCGTGCCACATTCCCAGAGTCCCCCAGATGTCTCAGTCCACTCCAGGGAATCCTGTTTTCCCTGCACTGCCTCGACTTTCAAGCGAGGATCGACTCACACCACGGTGGCACGTGGGACAGCCCTGTGGGAAAGCCTCGTGGGTAAGCCTCGTGGGAAGGCCTCGAGGAAAAAGCCCCTGATCCCTTGATCCACACGAAGGGAAGCGTGACACTGCTGCCACAACTCGGGGAGGATAGTGCACGTGCATGCACCCAATCGAGACGACGACTGACTCCCCTGGGGAGACTCCAGAAGTACCCCAAGATCCATGTCAGCACTGGAGAGGAATCCTCAGGTTCCAGCACCGACCTCCACTCGAAGGTCTTATGCCGGGGTCCAGCCCCGGTGGATCCAGGGAATTCGAAGGGTGGACGGCGTTGGCCCTGGCAAGACTTGTTTATTTATTAATGTAAGATTAGATTAAGAAACTATAGTGTAGCAAGTAAATTAAGTGGAGGAAGAGGGCTGAATAGCCTTGGTTTACGCAGACGGACAATAAAATTCCAGACAAGCAATTTGCACCACCTACGTTGGGCCACCGGCGCCCGCTTGAATATCTAAGGGTGCCGCGCCTTAAGGTCCCTTTCGTGCGGGTCTTAACAGCCAGGGCAAGTAAGTAGACCTGGCGAGCCTCCGCACTCCAGGTGGAGATTCAGCCTGAAGTTAAAGTAAAGAGCAGAGAGAAGGAAAGGTAGAGAAGAAGAAAGAGAGAGAAAGACACGGGGGGAGCCAGAGTCCTAAGAAACCAGGCTGAGAGACTAGTTCGAGAAGCTGGTCCGAGAAATTGGCCCCCGGCCCCTGGCCTCCTCCTTTATTGTTCAGAAGGCCTTTTATATTTTTGATAAAACATGGAGATCAATGGATAACACAAAATTATGTAGTGTTCGCAACCCAGATTCTTTCTGTATATCATTTTGTATACAAAAGGTCTCAGGTGATTTACATTATCTTCTGGCCAAGAGGTTTGTTAACACTTTTTGGCTCTCTTCCTTAATGAATGTTAATTTTGTTTCCCCAGAAGTGTTTTTCTTTAATCTGCATCTCCTTAAAGCATTAAAGTTACATCTCTATAGAACAAAGGTGCAGTGGGTTATAACAAAGAAGGTACTTAACTCAAAGATCTAATGTTGCTAATACCAGGTCTACTACTTGTTTTTCTATATACCAACTATATCTAAAAATAAAGGATATGAAAATTTGGCAGCAAGCATTGACCCAAAAAAATGAAACTTTTAATCAGTCCTATTCTAAAGATTTTGACTCCTCGGAAGCTCCTGCATTCCTAGGATATTTTAAGCTTCCTGTGCCCCCTGCGGTCAGGAGGCCTCAAACAATCACAAGCGCAGCTGTACGAGTCCTACAGGCAGGCTAGAAAGCCATCAGAGGGTTTTTGGATTGAAACACTCTTTCAAATGCTGAAGACTAACGTCCTGAATTGACTTTTTCCAGAAAAGGTCAGAAGAGTGAAAAAGCAGAGCACAAAAACCGGCAGATTTTTGTTGGGGTACATGCTTAAAAATTTCCAGAGGGGTCCCTGAAGTCTGAGCACGCCTTGCGTATGTCAGCTTCCTTCCTCATAACCTTGTCACGGGCGGGCTTCCTCACACTGGCTCCCGGCAGTCTTAGGCCCTGGCGTCGACGGGAGAGGAATCCCAAGAGGCCCCCGAGCAACTCGCATGCGGACTGGCCTTTCCTGAGGCCACCAGAGCGGGTCCCTGAGGTCCCCGTCGTAAGTCGAGAGCACCTGCTGCAACTCGAGAAAATCCAGGAGGTTCTCCCCTCCAGGCGAGATGAGGCCCATTTCCACTGAGGCGTCTCGAGGCTAATCACACCTAACCTCTGGAACTTCCAAAGGGTCCTTCACACCCTTGCTGTAACTCAAGAAGTTCCCCGACATACCCGTCTCCACACGAGAGGAAGCACGAGAGTCCGCCCTCATCCAGATGAGCCCCGGTTCCGTCTCCTAGCTCGAGAGGAGGGATCCTTCCCCTGCGTGGTCGGGAAAGAATTCCCGGCGTTTCCGTCGCATCTCAAGAGGAGGCGCTCTCCACAGGAAAGACGAGAGGAACTCCAGGGTCGTGCCACCATTCCCAGAGCCCCCCAGATGTCTCAGTCCATTCCAGGGAAACCTGTTTTCCCTGCACTGCCTCGACTTTCAAGCCGAGGATCGACTCTCACCACGGTGGCACGTGGGACAGCCCTGTGGGAAAGCCTCGTGGGAAAGCCTCCTGGGAAAGCCTCGAGAGAAAGCCACAGATCCCTTGATCCCCGCGACGGGAAGTGTGACGCTGCTGCTACAGTTCGTGAGGAAAGCGCACGTGCATGCGCCCACACGAGATGAGCACTGACTCCCCAGGAGAGACTCCAGAAGTACCCCAAGATCCATGTCAGCAGTGGAGAGGAATCCTCAGGTTTAGCCCCGACTCAACACAAGGTCTTAGGCCCCGACATTGACGGGAGAGGAATCCCGAAAGGCCCCCTTGCAACTCCCATGGGCACTGGCCTTTCCTGAGGCCACCAGAGCGGGTCCCTGAGGTCCCTTTCGTAACTCGAGAGACCCTGCCCAACTCTAGAAAATCCAGGAGGTTCTCTGCACCAGGCGAGATGAGGCCCATTTCCTCTGAGGCTTCTGGAGGCTCATCACACCTAAACTCTGGAAATTCAAAAGGGTCCTTGCTGCAACTCAAGAAGTTCCCCGACATACCCGTCTCCACTCGAGAGGAAGCACGAGGGTCCCACCCACATCCAGAGGAACCCCGTTTCAGCCTGGTAGCTCGAGATGATGGATCCTATCCTTCTTAGTCAAGAAAGATTTTTCAGCGTTCCCGTGGCCTCTCAAGAGCAAGGGCTCTCAATAGGAAAGGCGAGAGGAACTCCAGGGTCGTGCCACCATTCCAAGAGTCCCCCAGATATCTCAGTCCATTTCAGAGGAACCTGTTTTCCCTGCAATGCCTCGACTTTCACGCCTAGGATCCACTCACACCATGGTGGCACGTGGGACAGCCCTTGGGAAAGCCTCGTGGGAAAGCCACAGATCCCTTGATCCCCGCGAAGGGAAGCGTGATACATCTGCTACACTGTCCCTGAGGTCACGGTCGTATGTTGAGAGCACCTGCCCCAACTCGAGAAAATCCAGGAGGTTCTCTGCTCCAGTCTAGATGAGGCCCATTTTCTCTGCGGCGTCTCGAGAATAATCACACCTAAACTCTGGAACTTTCAAAGGGTCCTACACACCCTTGCTACAACTCAGGAGGTTCCCCGATATACCCGTCTCCACTCCAGAGGAAGCACGATGGTCCGGCCTCCTCCAGAGGAGCTCCGTTTCCGCCTCCAATCTCGAGATGAGGGATCCTTCCCTGCTTCCTCGGGAAAGAATTCCCAACGTTTCCAATGCATCTCAAGAGGAGGCGCGCTGCACAGGAAAGGCGAGAGGAACTCATGGGTGGTGCCACCATTCCAAGTGCCCCCAGATGTCTCCGTCCATTCCAGAGGATCCTGTTTTCCCTGCACTGCTTCGACTTTCATGCCGAGGATAGGCTCACACCACAGTGGCACGTGGGAGAGCCTTGTGGGAAAGCCTCGTGGGACAGCCTCGAGGGAAAGCCACAGATCCCTTGATCCACGCGACGGGAAGCGTGACACTGCTGCTACAGCTCGGGAGGAAAGCGCACGGTGCATGCCCCCACTCGAGACGAGGACTGACTCCCCTGGGGAGACTCCAGAAGTACCCCAAGATGCATGTCAGCCCTGGAGAGGAATCCTCAGGTTCCGGCCCCGACTCTACACAAGGTCTTAGGCCCTGGCATCGATGGGAGAGGAACAGCGACAGGCCCTCTAGCAACTCGCATGGGGACTGGCCTTTCCTGAGGTCACCAGAGCGGGTCCATGAGGTCCCCGTCGTCATTCAAGAGCACCTGCCGCAACTCGGTAAAATCCAGGAGGTTCTCCCCTGCAGGCGAGATGAGGCCCGTTTCCACTGAGGTGTCTCGAGGCTAAGCACACTTGACCTCTGGAACTTCCAAAGAGTCTTTCACAGCCATGCTGCAACTCAAGAAATTCCCCGACATACCCGTCTCCACTCAAGAGGAGGCACGAGGGTCCCGGCCACATCCAGAGGAGCTACGTTTCTGGCTCGTAGCTCGAGAGGACGGATCCTTTCCCTGCTTGGTCGGGAAAGAATTCCCGGCATTCCCATCGCATCTCAAGAGGAGGCGCTCTCCAAAGGAAAGGGGAGAGGAACTGCAGGGTCGTGCCACCATTCCAAGACTCCCCCAGATATCTCAGTCCGTTCCACAGGAACCTGTTTTCCCTGCACTGCCTCGGCTTTCACGCCGAGAATCGACTCACACCACCGTGACACGTGGGACAGCCCTGTGGGAAAGCCTCGTGGGAAATACTCGAGGGAAAGCCACAGATCCCTTGGTCCACGCAAGGGGAAGCATGACACTGCTGCTACAGCATGGGAGGAAAGGGCACGCTCATGCCCCCACTCGAGACGTGGCCTGACTCCTTTGTGGAGACTCCAGAAGTACCCCAAAATCCATGTCAGCACTGGAGAGGAATCCTCAGGTACCGGGACCGACTCCACACAAGGTCTTAGGCACCGGGCATCGACGGGAGAGGAATCACGAGAGGCCCCCTAGCAACACGCATGATAACTGGCTTTTCCTGTGGCCGCCAGAGCGGGTCCCTGAATCCCCGTCGTAACTCGAGAGCACCTGCCGCAACTCGAGAAAATCCAGGAGGTTCTCCGATCCAGGGGAGATGAGGCCCATTTCCGCTGTGGCGTCTCGAGGCTAATCACACCTAACCTCTGGAAATAACAAAGGGTCCTTCACACCCTTGCTGCAACTCAAGAAGTTCCCCCACATGCCCGTCTCCACTCGAGAGGAAACACGAGAGTCCCACCAACATACAGAGGAGGCCTGTTTCCACTTCCTAGCTCGAGAGGAGGGATCCTTTCCCTGCGTGATCGGTCAAGAACTCCCGGCGTTCCCGTCGCATCTCAAGAGGAGGCGCTCTCCACACGAAAGACGAGAGGAACTCCAGGGTCGTGCCACCATACCCAGAGTCCACCATGTGTCTCAGTCCATTCCAGGGAAAACTGTTTTCCCTGCACTGCCTCGACTTTCAAGACGAGGATGGACTCACACCACTGTAGCACGTGGGACAGCCCTGTGGAAAAGCCTCGTGGGAAAGCCTCGAGGGAAAGCTTCGAGGGAAAGCCAGAGATCCCTTGATCCAAGCGAAGGGAAGAGTGACACAGCTGCCACAGATCGGGAGGAAAGCGCACGTGCACGGCCCCACTGGAGACGAGGACTTACTCTCTGGGGAGACTCCAGAATTACCCCAGGAACCATGTCAGCACTGGAGAGGAATCCTCAGGTTATGTCACCATCTCCACACAAGGTCTTAGGCCCCGCAGCGATGGGAGAGGAATTCCGAAAGGCCCCCGAGCAACTCGCATGGGGACTGGCCTTTCCTGAGGCCACCAGAGCGGGTCCCTGAGGGCCCCGTCGTAAGTCGAGGGCACCTGCCGCAACTCGAGAAAATCCAGGAGGTTCTCCCCTCTAAGCGAGATGATGCCCATTTCCACAGAGGCGTCTGGAGGGTAATCACACCTAACCTCTGGAACTTCCAAAGGATCCTTCACACCCTTGCTGCAACTCAAGAAGTTCCCCCGACATACCCGTCTCCACTCGAGAGGAAGCACGAGAGTCCCGCCCACATGCAGAGGAGCCACGTTTCCGCCTCATTGGACGAGAGGAGGAATCCTTTCCCTGCGTGGTGGGAAAAGAATTCTCGGCATTCCCGTCCCATCTCAAGAGGACGCGCTCTCCACAGGAAAGACGAGAGGAACTCCAGGGTCGTGCCACCATTCCAGAGTCTCCCAGATGTCTCAGTCCATTCCAGGGAAACCTGTTTTCCCTGCACTGCCTCGACTTTCAAGCCGAGGACCGACTCACACCACGGTGGTACGTGGGACAGCCCTGTGAGAAAGCCTCGTGGGAAAACCTCCTGGGAAAGCCTCGAGGGAAATCCACAGATGCCTTGATCCACTCGAAGGGAAGAGTGAAAATGCTGCTACAGCTCGGGAGGAAAGCGCACGTGCATGCCCCCACTCGAGACGAAAACTGACTCCCCTGGGGAGACTCCAGAAGTACCCCAAGTTCCATGTCAGCACTGGAGAGGAATCCTCAGGTTCTGGCACCGACTCCACACAAGGTTTTAGGTCCCGACATCGACGGGAGAGGAATACTGAGAGGCCCCCGAACATCTCGCATGGGGACTGGCCTTTCCTGAAGCCACCAGAGTGGGTCCCTGAGGTCCCCGGTCGTAAGTCGAGAGCACCTGCCTCAACTCGGAGAAAATCCAGGAGGTTCTCCCCTCCAGGCGAGATGAGGCCCATTTCCGCTGAGGGCGTCTCGAGGCTATACACACGCTAACCTCTGGAACTTCCAAAGGGTCCTACACACCCTTGCTGGCAACTCAAGAAGTTCCCCGACATACCCCGTCTCAACTCGAGAGGAAGCACGAAAGTCACGCCCACATGCAGAACAGACCCGTTTCCGCCTCATTGAACGAGAGGAGGAATCATTTCCCTGGCGTGTTTGGGAAAGAATTCCTGGCATTCCCGTCCCATCTCAAGAGGATGCGCTCTCCACAGGAAAGGCGAGAGGAACTCCAGGGTCGTGCCACGATTCCCCGAGTCTCCCCAGATGTCTCAGTCCATTCCAGGGAAACCTGTTTTCCCTGCACTGCCTCGACTTTCAAGTCAGAGGATAGACTCACAACACGGTGGCACGTGGGACAGCCCTGTGAGAAAGCCCTCGTGGGAAAGCCTCTTGGGAAAGCGCTCGAGGGAAATCCACAGATGCCTTGATCCACTCGAAGGGAAGCGTGAAAATGCTGCTACAGCTCGGGAGGAAAGCGCACGTGCATGCCCCCACTCGAGACGAGATCTGACTCCCCGGGGGAGACTCCAGAAGTACCCCAAGATCCATGCCAGCCCTGGAGAGGATTCCTCAGGTTCTGGCAACCGACTCCACACAAGGACTTAGGACCCAGGATCGATGGGAGAGGAATCCCGAGAGTCCCCCGAGCAACTCGCATGGGGACTGGTCTTTCCTGAGGCCACCAGAGCGGGTTCCTGAGGTCCCTGTCGTAAGTCGTGAGCACCTGCCTCAACTCGAGAAAATCCAGGATGTTCTCCCCTCCAGGTGAGATGAGGCCCATTTCCGCTGAGGCGTCTCGAGGCTAATCACACCTAACCTCTGAAATTCCAACGGGCCTTCACACGCTTGCTGCAACTCAAGAAGTTCCCGACATACCCGTCTCCACTCGAGAGGAAGCACGAGAGTCCCGTGCACATCCAGGAGAGCCCCGTTTTCACCTCTTGCTCGAGAGGAGGGATCCTTTCCCTGCGTGGTTGGGAAAGATTCCCGGCATTCCCGTCGCATCTCAAGAGGAGGCGCTCTCCCCAGGAAAGGCGAGAGGAACTCCAGGGTCGTGCCACCATTCCCAGAGTCCCCCAGATATCTCAGTGCATTCCAGGGAAACCTGTTTTCCCTGCACTGCCTCGACTTCCAAGCGAGGATCGACTCACACCACGGTGGCACGTGGGACAGCCCTGTTGGGAAAGCCTCGTGGGAAAGCCTCGTAGGATAGACTCGAGGGAAAGACACAGATCCCTTGATCCACGCGAAGGGAAGCGTGACACTGCTGCTACAGCTCGGGAGGAAAGCGCACGTGCATGCCCCACTCGAGACGAGGACTGATCCCCTGGGGAGACTCCAGAGGTACCCCAAGAACCATGTCAGCACTGGAGAGGAATCCTCGGGTTCCGGCACCGACTCCACACAAAGGTCTTAGTCCCGGCATCGACGGGATAGGAATCCC
>NW_017190672.1:0-11171 GCF_001704415.2 Capra hircus | reverse complement strand
ATAGAATTCCCTGTTCCCATCACATCTCAAGAGGAGGCGGGCTCCACAGGAAAGCGAGAGGAACTCCACGGTCGAGCCACCATTCCCAGAATCCTCTGGATGTCTCAGTCCATTCCAGGGAAACCTGTTTTCCCTGCACTGCGTCGACTTTCAAGCGAGGATCGAATCACACCACGGTGGCACGTGGGACAGCCCTGTGGGAAAGCCTCGTGGGGAAGCCTTGAGGGAAAGACACAGATCCCTTGATCCACGCGAAGGGAAGCGCGACACTGCTGCTACAGCTCGGGAGGAAAGCGCACGTGCATGCCCCGACTCGAGACGAGGACTGACTGCCCTGGGGAGACTCCAGAAGTACCCTAAGATCCATGTCTGCACTGGAGAGAAATCCTCAGGTTCCGGCACTGAGTCCACAAAGTCTTAGGCCCAGCATGGACGGGAGAAGAATCCCGAGAGGCCCCGAGCAACTCGCATGGGGACTGGCCTTTCCTGAGGCACGAGAGCGGGTCCCTGAAGTCCCCATCGTAAGTCGAGAGCACCTGCCGCAACTCGAGAAAATCCAGGAGGTTTCCCCTCCAGGCGATGAGGACTATTTCCGCTGAGGCAACTAGAGTCAATCACACTAAACTCTGGAACTTCCAAAGGGTCCTTCACACCCTTGCTGCAACTCAGAAGTTCCCCGACATACCCATCTCCACTCGAGAGGAAGCACGAGAGTCCCGACACATCCAGAGGAGCCCCGTTTCCACCTCCTAGCTCGAGAGGAGGGATCCTTTCCCTGCGTGCTCGGGAAAAATTCCTGGTGTTCCCGTCGCATCTCAAGAGGAGGCGCTCTCCACAGGAAAGGCGAGAGGAACTCCAGGTCGTGCCACCATTCCAGAGTCCCCTAGATATCTCAGTCCATTCCAGGGAAACCTGTTTTCCTGCACTGCCTCGAATTTCAAGCCGAGGATCGACTCACACCACGGTGGCACGTGGGACAGCCCTGTGGGAAACCTCGTGGGAAGCCTTGTGGGAAAGCCTCGTGGACCGCCTTTGGGAAAGCCTCGTGGAAAGACTCGTGGAAAGCCACGAGGGAAAGCCACAGATCCCTTGATCCACGCGAAGGGAAGCACGACACTGCTGCTAGAGCTCGGAAGGAAAGCACACGTGCATGCCCCACTCGAGACGAGGACTGACTACCCTGGGAGACACCAGAAGTACCCCAAGATCCATGTCTGCACTGGAGAGGAATCCTCAGGTTCCGGCACGATTCCACACAAGATCTTGGCCCCGGCATCGACAGGAGAGGAATCCGAGAGGCCTCGAGCTACTCGCATGGGGACTGGCCTTTCCTGAGGCCACCAGAGCGGGTCCCTGAGGTCCCTGTCGTAAGTCGAGAGCACCTGCCGCAACTCGAGAAATCCAGGCGTTCTCCCCTCCAGGCGAGATGAGGCACATTTCGCTAAGGTGTCTCGAGGCTAATCACACCTAACCTCTGGAATTCCAAAGGGTACTTCACACCCATGCTGCAACTCAAGAAGATCCCCGACATACCCATCTCCACTCGAGAGGAAGCACGAGAGTCCCGCCCACATCCAGAGGAGCCCCGTTTCTGCCTCCTAGCTCCAGAGGAGGATCCTTTCCCTGCGTTGTGGGAAAGAATTCCCGGTGTTCCCGTCGCATCTTAAGAGGAGGCGCTCTCCACAGGAAAGGCGAGAGGAACTCCAGGGTCGTGAAGCATTCTCAGAGTCCCCCAGATGTCTCAGTCCATTCCAGGGAATCCTGTTTTCCCTGCACTGCCTCGACTTTCAAGCCGAGGATCTACTCACACCACGGTGGCACGTAGGACAGCCCTGTGGGAAATACTCGTGGGAAAGCCTCGTGGGAAAGCCTAGAGGGAAATCCACAGATACCTTGATCCAGGCGAATGGAAGCGCGACACTGCTGCTACAGCTCGGGAGGAAAGCTCACGTGAATACCCCACTCGAAACGAGGACTGACTCCCTGGGGAGACTCCAGAAGTACCCCAAGATCCATGTCAGCTCTGGATAGGAATCCTCAGGTTCCCGGCACCGACTCCACACAAGATCTTAGGCCCCGGCATCGAAGGGAGAAGAATCCCGAGAGGCCCCCGAGCAACTCGCATGGGGACTGGCCTTTCCTGAGGCCACCAGAGCGGGTCCCTGAGGTCTCCGTCGTAAGTCGAGAGCACCTGCCGCAACTCGAGAAAATCCAGGAGGTTCTCCCCTCCAGGCGAGATGAGGTCCCATTTCCGCTGAGGCGTCTCGAGGCTAATCATACCTAACCTCTGGAAATTCCAACAGGGTCCTTCACACCCTTGCTGCAACTCAAGAAGTTCCCCGACATACCCGTGTCCACTCGAGAGGAAGCACGAGAGTCCCACCCACATCCACAGTAGCCCCATTTCTGCCTCCTAGCTCGAGAGGAGGGATCCTTTCCCTGCTGTGCTCGGGAAAGAATTCCCGGCGTTTCCGTCGCATCAAAGAGGAAGCGCTCTCCACAGGCAAGGCGAGAGGAACTCCAGGGTCCTGCCACCATTCCAGAGTCCCCCAGATGTCTCCGTCCATTCCAGGGAAACCTGTTTTCCCTGCACTGCCTCGACTTTCAAGCCGAGGATCGACTCACACCACGGTGGCACGTGGGACAGCCTGTGGGAAAGCCTCGTGGGAAAGCCTCGTGGGACAGCCCTGTGGGATAGCCTCGTGGGAAAGCCTCGTGGGAAAGCCTTGAGGGAAAGCCCCTTATCCCTTGATCCACGCGAAGGGAAGCGTGACATGCTGCTACTGCTCGGGAGGAAAGCGCACATGCATGCCCCCACTCGAGACGAGGACTGATTCCACTGGGGAGACTCCAGAAGTACCCCAAGATCCATGTCAGCACTGGAGAGGATTGCTCAGGTTCCGGCACCGACTCCACACAAGATCTTAGGCCCCGGCATACACGGGAGAGGAATCCCGAAAGGCCCCCGAGCAACTCGCATGGGGACTGGCCTTTACTGAGGCACCAGAGCGGGTCCCTGAGGTCCCTGTCGTAAGTCGAGAGCACCTGCCGCAGCTCGAGAAAATCAAGGATGGTCTCGCCTCCAGGTCAGATGAGTCCCATTTCCTCTGAGGCGTCTCGAGGCTATTCACACCTAACCTCTGGCACTTCAAAGGGTCTTCACACCCTTGCTGCAACTCAAGAAGTTCCCCGACATACCGTCTCCACTCGACAGGAAGCACGAGAGTTCCACCACATCCAGAGGAGCCCCGTTTCCCCCTCCGAGCTCAAGAGGAGGGATCCTTTCCCTGCGAGGTCGGGAAAGATTTTCCGGGCATTCCCGTCGCATCTCAAGAGGAGGCGCTCTCCAGAGGAATGACGAGAGGAACTCCAGGGTCGTGCCACATTCCCAGAGTCCCCCAGATGGCTCCGTCCATTCCAGGGAAACCTGTTTTCCCAGCACTGCCTCGACTTTCAAGCCGAGGATCGGACTCACACCACGGTGGCACGTGGGACAGCCCTGTGGAAAAGCCTCGAGGGAAAGCCTCGTGGGAAAGCCTCGAGGTAAAGCCCCTGATCCCTTGATCCATGCGAAGGGCAGCCGTGACACTGCTGCTACAGCTCGGGAGGAAAGCGCACGTGCATGCCCCCACTCGAGACGAGGACTGACTCACCTGGGGAGACTCCAGAAGTACCCCAAGTTCCATGTCTGCACTGGAGAGGAATCCTCAGTTTCCGGCAACGACTCCATACAAGGTCTTAGGCCCCGGCATCGACGGGAGAGGAATCCCCAGAGGCACCCGAGCAACTCGCATGGGGACTGGCCTTTCCTGAGGCCACCAGAGCGGGTCCCTGAGGTCCCCGTCGTAAGCCGAGAGCACCTGCCGCAACTCGAGAAAATCCAGGAGGTTCTCCTCCAGGCGAGATGAGGCCCATTTCCGCTGAGGCGTCTCGAGGCTATTCACACCTAAACTCTGGAATTTCCAAAGGGTCCTTCACACCCTTGCTGCAACTCAAGAAGTTCCCCGACATACCCGTCTCCACTCGAGAGGAAGCACGAGAGTTCCACCCACATCCAGAGGAGCCCCGTTTCCCCCTCCGAGCTCAAGAGGAGGGATTCTTTCCCTGCGTGGTTGGGAAAGAATTCCCGTCGTTCCCGTCGCATCTCAAGAGGAGGCGCTCTCCACAGGAAAGGCGAGAGGAACTCTAGGGTCGTGCCACATTCCCAGAGTCTCCCGGATGTCTCCGTCCATTCCAGGGAAACCTGTTTTCCCTGCACTGCCTCGACTTTCAAGCCGAGGATCGACTCACACCACGGTGGCACGTGGGACAGCCCTGTGGTAAAGCCTCGAGGAAAGCCACAGATCCCTTTGATCCACGCGAAGGGAAACGCGACACTGCTGCTACAGTTCGGAAGGAAAGCGCACGTGCATGCCCCCACTCGAGACGTGGCCTAACTCCCTTGGGGGGACTCCAGAAATACCCCCAAGATCCATGTCAGCACTGGAGAGGAATCCTCAGGTTCCCTCACTGACTCCACACAAGGTCTTAGGCCCCAGCATCGACGGGAGAGGAATCCCGAGAGGCCCCCGAACAACTCGCATGGGGACTGGCCTTTCCTGAGGCCACCAGAGCGGATCCCTGAGGTCCCCGTCGTAAGACGAGAGCTCCTGCCGCAACTCGAAAAAATCCAGGAGGTTCTCCCCTGCAGGCGAGATGAGGCCCATTTCCGCTGAGGCGTCTCGAGGCTAATCAACCTGGACTCTGGAACTTCCAAAAGGGTCCTTCACACCCTTGCTGCAACTCAAGAAGTTGCCCGACGTACCCGTCTTCACTCGAGAGGGAGCACGAGAGTCCCGCCCACATCCAGAGGAGCCCTGTTTCCGTCTCCAAGCTCGAGAGGAGGGATCCTTTCCCTGCGTGGTCGGGAAAGAATTCCCGGCGTTCCCGTCGCATCTCAAGAGGAGGCGCTCTCCACAGGAAAGGCGAGAGGAACTCCAGGGTCGTGCCACCATTCCCAGGGTCCCCCAAATGTCTCAGTCCATTCCAGGGAAACTTGTTTTCCCTGCAGTGCCTCGACTTTCAAGCCGAGGATCGACTCACAACACGGTGTCTCGTGGGACAGCCCTGTGGGAAAGCCTCGTGGGAAAGCCTCTTGGGAAAGCCTCGTGGGAAAGCCTCGAGGAAAAGCCCACAGATCCCTTGATCCATACGAAGGGAAGCGCGACACTGCTGCTACAGCTCAGGAGGAAAGCGCACGTGCATGCCCCCAGTCGAGACGAGGACTGACTCCCCTGGGGGAGACTCCAGAAGTACCCCAAGATCCATGTCTGCACTGCAGAGGAATCCTCAGGTTCCGGCACTGACTCCACACAAGGTCTTAGGCCCCAGCATCGACGGGAGAGGAATCCCGAGAGGCCCCCATGCAACTAGCATGGGAAGTGGCCTTTCCTGAGGCCACCAGAGAGGGTCCCTGTCGTCCCCATCGTAAGACGAGAGCACCCGCCGCAACTCGAGAAAATCCAGGAGGTTCTCCCCTCCAGGCGAGATGAGTCCCATTTCCGCTGAGGCGTCTCGAGGCTATTCACACCTAACCTCTGGAACTTCCAAAGGGTCCTTCACACCCTTGCTGCAACTCAAGAAGTTCCCCGACATAACCGTCTCCACTCGAGAGGAAGCTCGAGAATCCCGCCACATCCAGAGGAGCCCCGTTACCGCCTCCTAGCCTCGAGAGGAGGGATCCTTTCACTGCGTGCTCGGGAAAGAATTGCCGGCTTTTTCCGTCGCATCTCAAGAGGAGGCGCTCTGCCAAGGAAAGGCGAGAGGAACTCCAGGGTCGTGCCACCATTCCCAGAGTCCCCCAGATGTCTCAGTCCATTCCAGGGAATACTTTTGTCCCTGCACTGCCTCGACTTTCAAAACCGAGGATCGACTGACACCACGGTGTCACGTGGGACATCACTGTGGGAAAGCCTTGTGGGAAAACCTGGTGGGAAAGCGGCGTGGGAAAGCCGTCGTGGAAAGCCTCGAGGGAAAGCCACAGATCCCTTGATCCTCGCGAAGGGAAGCTCAACACTGCTGCTACAGCTCGGAGGAAAGCGCACGTGCATGCCCCCACTCGAGACGAGGACTGACTCTCCTGGGGAGACTCCAGAAGTGCCCAAGATACATGTCAGCAATGGAGAGGAATCCTCAGGTTTTGGCACAGACTTCCACACAAGATCTTAGGTCCCGGCATCGACGGAGAGGAATCCCGAGAGGCCCATGAGCAACTCGCATGGCGACTGGCCCTTCGTGAGGCCACAATAGCGGGTCCCTGATGTCCCCGTCGTAAGTCGAGAGCACCTGCTGTAACTCGAGAAAAATCCAGGAGGTTCTCCTCTCCTGGCAAGATGAGGCCCATTTCCGATGAGGGATCTCGAGGCTAATCACACCTAAACTCTGGAACTTCAAAAGGGTCCTTCACACCCTTGCTGCAACTCAAGAAGTTCCCCAACATGCCCGTCTCCACTCGACAGGAAGCACGAGAGTCCCGCCCACATCCAGAGGAGACCCGTTTCCGCCTCCTAGCTAGAGAGGAGGGATACTTTCCCTGCGTGGTCGGGAAAGAATTCCTGGCGTTCCCGTCGCATCTCAAGAGGAGGCGCTCCCCACAGGAAAGGCGAGAGGAACTCCAGGGTCGTGCCACCATATCCAGAGTCCCCAGATGTCTCAGTCCATTCCAGGGAAACCTGTTTTCCCTGCACCTGCCTCGACTTTCAAGCACAGGATCGACTCACACCACGGTGGCACGTGGGACAGCCCTGTGGGAAAAGCCTTATGGGAAAGCCTCGTGAGGAAGCCTCGAGGGAAAGCCACTGATCCCTTGATCCACGCGACGGGAGCATGACACCGCTGCTACAGCTCGGGAGGAAAGCGCAGGTGCATGCCCCCACTCGGAACGAGGACTGACTCCCCTGGGGAGACTCCAGAAGTACCCCAAGATCCATGTCAGCACTGGAGAGGGAAACCTCAGGTTCTGGCACTGACTCCACACAAGGACTTAGGCCCCCGGCATCGACGGGAGAGGAATCCCGAGAGGCCCCGAGCAACTCCAATGGTGACTGGGCCTTTCCTGAGGCCACCCAGAGCGGGTCCCTGAGATCCCCATCGTAAGTCGAGAGCACCTGCCCTAACTCGAGAAAATCCAGGAGGTTCTCCCCTCCAGGCGAGATGAGGCCCATTTCTACTGAGGCGTCTCCAGGCTAATCACACCTAACCTCTGTAACTTACAAAGGGTCCTTACACATCCTTGCTGCAACTCAAGAAGTTCCCCGACATACCCGACTTCCTCTCGAGAGGAAGCACGAGAGTCCCGCCCACATCAAGAGGAGCCCCGTTTTCCGCCTGATAGCTCGAGAGCAGGGATACCTTCCCTGCGTGGTCGGGAAAAGAGTTCCCGGCGTTCCCGTCGCATCTCAAGAGGAGGTGCTCTCCACAGGAAAGGCGAGATGAACTCCAGGGTCGTGCCACCATTCCCAGAGTCCCCCAGAATGTCTCAGTCCATTCCAGGGAAAGCTATTTTACCTGCAATGAATCGACTTTCAAGCCTAGGATCGACTGACACCACAGTGACACGAGGGACAGACCTGTGGGCAAGCCTCGTGGGAAAGCCTCGAGGGAAAGCCAGAGATCCCTTGATTCACGGGAAGGGAAGCGAGACACTGCTGCTACAGCTCGGGAGGAAAGCACACGTGCATGCCCCCACTCGAGACGAGGACTGACTCCCCTGGGGAGACTTCAGAATTATCCCAAGATCCATGTCAGCACTGCAGAGGAAACCTCTGGTTCCGGCACGACTCCACACAAGGTCTTAGACCCCGGCATCGACGGGAGAGGAATCCCGAGAGCCGCCCGAGCAACTCGCATGGGGACTGGCCTTTCCTGAGGCCACCAGAGTGGGTCCCTGAGGTCCCCTGTCGTAAGTCGAGAGCACCTGCTGCAACTCCGAGAAAATCCCAGGAGGTTCTCCCTTCCTGGCGAGATAAGGGCCATTTCCGCTGAGGCGTCTAGAGGCTAATCACGTCTAACCTCTGGAACTTCCAAAGGGCCCTTCACACCCTTGCTGCAACTCAAGAAGTTCCCCGACATACCCGTCTCCACTCAAGAAGAAGCACGAGAGTCCCGGCCACATCCAGATGAGCCCTGTTTCTGTCTCCTAGCTCGAGAAGAGGTATCCTTTCGGTGCGTCGTCGGGGAAAGAATTCCCCGGTGTCCGTCGTATCTCAAGAGGAGGGCACTGTCCACAGGAAAGGCGAGAGGAACTCCAGGGTCGTTGCCACCATTCCTAGAGTCCCCCAGATATCTCAGTGCCATTCCAGGGAAGCCTTTTTCCCAGCACTGCGTCGTCTTTCAAACCGAGGATCAACTGACACCACGGTGGCACGTGGGACATCACTGTGGGAAAGCCTCGTGGGAAAACCTGGTGGGAAAGCGTCGTGGGAAAGCCTCGAGGGAAAGCCACAGATCCCTTGATCCTCGTGAAGGGAAGCTCAACACTGCTGCTACAGCTCGGAGGAAAGTGCACGTGCATGCCCCACTCGAGACGAGGACTGACTCCCCTGGGGAGACTCCAGAAGTGCCCAAGATACATGTCAGCCAATGGAGAGGAATCCTCAGGTTTGGCACAGACTCCACACAAGTCTTAGGTCCGGCATCGACGGGAGAGGAATCCGAGAGGCCCATGAGCAAACACGCATGGGGACTGGCCTTTCCTTGAGGCCACCAGAGCGGGTCCCTGAGGTCCCTGTCGTAAGTCGAGAGCACCTGCCGCAACTCGAGAAAATCCAGGAGGTTCTCCTCTCCTGGCGAGATAAGGCCCATTTCCGCTGAGGTGTCTCGAGGCTAATCACATCTAACCTCTGGAACTTCCAAAGGGCCCTTCACACCCTTGCTGCAACTCAAGAATTTCCCAGACATACCCGTCTCCATCGAGAGGGAAGCACGAGAGTCCCGACCACATCCAGAGGAGCCCCGTTTCGGCCTCCTAGCCTCGAGAGGAGGGATCCTTTTCCGTGTGTTGTCGGGAAAGAATTCCCGAAGTTCCCGTCGCATCTCAAGAGGAGGTGCTCTCCACAGGAAAAGGCGAGAGGAACTCCAGGGTCGTGCCACCATTCCCAGAGTCCCCCAGATGTCTCAGTCCATTCCAGGGAAACCTTTTCCCTGCACTGCCTCGACTTTCAAGCCGAGGATCGACTCACAGCACGGTGGAACGTGGGACAGCCCTGTGGGTAAAGCCTCGTTGGAAAGCCTCGTGGGAAAGCCTCGAGTGATAACCAAGATCCCTTGATCCATGCGAAGGGAAGCGTGACACTGCTGCTACAGCTCGGGAGGAAAGCGCACGTACATGCCCCCACTCGAGCCGAGGTCTGACGCCCCTGGCGAGACTCCAGACGTCCCCGAAGATCCATGTCGGCACTGGAGAGGAATCCTCAGGTTCCGGCACTGACTCCACACAAGGTCTTAGGCCCCGGTATCGACGGGAGAGGAATCCCGAGAGGCCCCCGAGCAACTCGCATCGGAACTGGCCTTTTCCTGAGGGCCAACCAGAGCGGGTCCCCTGAGGTCCCCGTCGTAAGACGAGATAACCTGCCGCAACTCGAGAAAATCCAGGAGGTTCTCCCCTCCAGGCGAGATGAGGCCCATTTCCGCTGAGGCGTACCGAGGCTAATCACATCTAAAATCTGGAATTTCTAAAGGGTCCTTCACACCCTTGCTGCAACTCAAGAAGTTCCCCGACATACCGTCTCCACTCGAAAGGAAGCACGAGAGTCCCGCTCACATCCAGAGGAGCCCCGCTTCCGCCTCCTAGCTCGAGAGGAGGACCCTTTCCCTGCGTGGTTGGGAAAGAATTCCTGGCGTTCCCGTCGCATCTCAAGAGGAGGCGCTCTCCACAGGAAAGGCGAGAGGAACTGGCAGGGTGGTTCCACCATATCCTGAGTCCCCAAGATGTCTCAGTCCATTTCAGGGAAACCTGTTTTCCCTGCACTGCCTCGACTTTCAATCCACGGATCGACTCACACCACGGTGGCACGTGGGACAGCCCTGTGGAAAGCCTCGTGGGAAAGCCTCGAGGGAAAGCCTCGTGGGAAAGCTCGAGGAAAGCCACAGTTGCTTTTAATCAGCACGAAGGGAGTGTGACACTGCTGCTACAGCTCGGAGGAAAGCGCACGTGTGCATGCCCCCACTCGAAGACGAGGACTGACTCCCCTGGGGAGACTCCAGAAGTACCCCAAGATCCACGTCAGCACTGGAGAGGAATCCTCACGTTCCGGCACCGACTCCAAACAAGGTTTTAGGCCCCGGCATCGACGGAGAGGAATCCGAGGGGCCCCGAGTAACTAGCATGGGGACTGGCCTTTCCTGAGGCCATCAGAGCGGGTCCCTGGGGTCCCCGTCATAAGTCGAGAGCACCTGCCGCAACTCGAGAAAATCCAGGAGGTTCTCCCTCCAGGCGAGATGAGGCCATTTCCTCTGAGGCGTCCCCAGGCTAATCACACCTAATCTCTGGAACTTTCAAAACGTCCTTCACATCCTTGCTGCAACTCAAGAAGTTCCCCGACATACCCGTCTCCACTCGAGAGGAAGCACGAGAGTCCCGCCCACATCCAGAGGAGCCCCGTTACCGCCACATAGCTCGAGAGGAGGGATCCTTTCCCTGCGTGGTCGGGAAAGAATTCTCGGCATTCCCGTCTCATCTCAAGAGGGGCGCTTTACACAGGAAAGGCGTGAGGAACTCCAGGGTCGTTCCACCATTCCCAGAGTACCCCAGATGTCTCAGGCCATTCCAGGGAAACCTGTTTTTCCTGCACTGCTCGACTTTCAAGCCGAGGATCGTCTCACACGATGGTGGCACCTGGGACAGCCCTGTGGGAAAGACTCGTTGGAAAGTCTCATGGGAAAGCCTCGAAGGAAAGCCACAGATCCCTTGATCCACGTGAAGGGGAGCGAGACACTGCTGATACAGCTCGGGAGGAAAGCGCACGTGCATGCCCCCACTCGAGACGAAGACTGACTCCCCTGGGGAGACTCCAGAAGTAACCCAAGATCCATGTCAGCACTGGAGAGGAATCCTCAGGTTCCAGCACCGACTCCAAACAAGGTCTTAGGCCCGGGCATCGACGGAGAGGAATCCCGAGATGCCGCCGTGCAAC
>NW_017190671.1:0-11173 GCF_001704415.2 Capra hircus | reverse complement strand
TGTGATTAGACTCGAGACGTCTCAGCGGAAATGGGCCTCATCTCGACTGCAGGGGAAACCTCCTGGGTTTTCTCGAGTTTCAGCAGGTGCTCTCCAGTTACGACCGGGACTTATGTAACCCGCTCTGGTCCGCTCAGGTAATGCCAGTCGACTTGCGAGTTGCTAAGGGGCCTCTCGGGATTCCTCTCCGGTCGATGACGGGGCCTAAGACCTTTTTTGGAATCGGTGCCCGAACCTGAGTTTCCTCTCCAGTGCTGAAATGGATCTTGGGGGTACTACTGGAGTCTCCACAGGGGAGTCATCTTCGTCTCCAATGGGGGCATGCACGTGCGCTTTTCTCCCGAGCATTAGGAGCAGAGTCAATTTTCCCGTTGGGTTGATCAAAGGTTTCTTGTTTTCCCTCGAGGCTTTCCCACGTGGCTTTCCCACGAGGCTTTCCCACAGGGCTGTCCCACGTGCCACCATCGTGTGAGTCGGTCCTCCGCGTGAACGTCGAGGCAGTGCAGGGTAAAACAAGTTCCTCTGGAAAGGACTGAGTCATCTGGGGGACTCTTGGAATGGTGGAACGACCCTGGAGTTCCTCTCACCTTTCTTGTGGAGCGTGCCTCCTCTTGAGATGCGACAGGTACGACAGGAATTCTTTCCCGGCCAATCAGGGAAAGGATCCCTCACATTGAGCTAGGAGGGGGAATTGGGGCTCCTCTGGATGTGGGTGTACCCTGGTGATTCCTATGTAGTGGCGACGGTCTCTCTGGATCTTCTTGAGTTGCAACAAGGGTGTGAAGGACCCTTGGAAGTTCCAGAGGTTAGGTGTGATTAGCCTCGAGACGTCTCAGTGGAAATGGGCCTCATCTCGCCTGAAGGGGAGAATCTCCTTCATTTTCTCGAGTTGTGGCAGGTGCTCTCGACTTACGACGGGGACCTCAGGGACCCGTTCTGTTGGCCTTAGGAAGACCAGTCCCCATGCGAGTTGCTAGAGGGCCTCTCGGGATTCCTCACCGGTAGATTGCCGGGGCCCAAAGACCTTCGGTGGAGTGGGGCCAGAACCTGAGTATTCCTCTCCAGTGCTGACATGTTTTTGGGGTACTTCTGAAGTCTCCAAGGGGAATCAGTCCTCGTCTCGAGTGGGGGCATGTGCATGCTCTTTCCTCCGAGCTGTAGCAGCAGTGTCATGCTTCCCGTCGCGTGGATCAAATGGATCTGTGGCTTTTCCTCTAGGCTTTTCCTAGAGGATTTCCGCACGAGGCTTTCCCACAGGGCTGTCCCCCGTGCCACCGTGGTGTGAGGCGATCCTCGGCATGAAAGTTTAAGCACTCTGTAAAAACAAGATCCTCTGGAATGGACTGAGACATCTGGGGACGCTTGGAATGGTGGCACGACCATGGAGGTTCCTCTCTCCCTTCCTGTGGAGAGCGCCTCCACCTGAGATGCGACGGGAATGCCGGAAGTTCTTTCCCGACCAAGCAGGGAAAGGATCCCTCATCTCTAGCTAGGAGGATGAAACGGGGCTACTCTGGATGTGGGCAGGACCCTCGTGTTTCCTCTCGAGTGGAGATGGGAATGTCGGGGAACTTCTTGAGTTGCAGCAAGGGTGTGAAGGACCCTTTGGAAGTTCCAGAGATTAGATGTAATTAGCCTCGAGACACCTCATTGGAATGGGCCTCATCTCGCCTGGAGGGGAGAACCTCCTGGATTTTCTCGAGTTGCGGCAGGTGCTCCCGACTTACGACGGGGACCTCAGGGACCCGCTCTGGTGACTTCATCAAAGTCCAGTCCCCATGCCAGATGCTGGGGGGCTTCTCTTGATAACTCTCCTGTTGATGCCCGGCCGAACAACTTGTGTGGATTCGGGGCCGGAACCTGAGGTTTCCTCAGCAGTGCTGACATGGATATTGGGTTCTTCTGGAGTCTCACCTGGAGAGTCAATCCTCCTCTCAAGTGAGGGCACGCACGTGTGCTTTCCTCCCGAGCTGTAGCAGCAGGGTCACGCTTCCCGTCGTGTGGATCAAGGGATCTGTGGCTTTCCCTGGAGGCTTTCCCACGAGGCTTTCTCACAGGGCTTTCCCTCGTGCCACCGTGGTGTGAGTTGATCCTCAGCGTGAAAGACGAGGCAGTGCAGGGAAAACAGGTTCCTCTGAATTGGACTGATGCTGGGAGCCAGTATGAGGACTCCCGCCCGTGATAACGTCATGAGGAAGAAAGCTGACATAGGCATGGTGTGTTCAGACTTCAGGGACCCCTCTGGAAGTTCCTATGCACGTACCCCAACAAAAATCTGCCGGCTTTTTTCTCTGCTTTTCCACTCTTCTGACATTTTCTGGAAAAAGTCAATTCAGGGCTTTAGTCTTCTGCATTTGAAAGAGTGTTTCAATCCAAAAACCCCTCTGAATGCTTTCTAGCCTGCCTGCAGGACTCGTACAGCTGGGCATGTGATTGTTTGAGGCCTCCTTTCCCCAGGAGGCACAGGAAGCTTAAAGCATCCTAGGAATGTAGGGGCATCCGAGGAGTCAAAATCTTTATAATAGGACTGATTAAAAGTTTCATTTTTTGGGTCAATGCTTGCTGCTAAATTTTCATATCCTTTATTTTTAGATAGAGTTGGTATATTAAAAAAACAAGTAGTAGACCTGGTATTAGCAACATTAGATCTTTGAGTTAAGTACCTTCTTTGTTATAACCCACTGCACCTTTGTTCTATAGAGATGTAACTTTAATGCTTTAAGGAAATGCAGATTAAAGAAAACACTTCAGAGGAAACAAAATTAACATTCATTAAGGAAGAGAGCCAAAAAGTGTTTAACAAGCCTCTTGGCCAGAAGATAATGTAAATCACCAGAGACCTTTTGTATACAAAATAATGTACAGAAAGAGTCTGGGGTGCGAACGCTACATAATTTTGTGTTACCCATTGAACTCCATGTTTTATCAAAAGTATAAAAGGCTTTATGAACAATAAAGGATGGGCCAGTTTCTCGGACCAGTTTCTCGAACTAGTCTCTCGGCCTGGTTTCTTGGGACTCAGGCTCCCCCCGTGTCTTTTCTCTCTTTCTTCTTCTCTCCCTTTCCTTCTCTCTGCTTTTTACTTTAACTTCAGGCTGAATCTCCACCAGGGGCGCGGAGGCTCGTCAGGTCTACTTACTTGCCTGGCTGTTAAGACCTGCACGAAAGGGAGCTTAAGGCGAGGCACCCTTAGATATTCAAGCAGGGGCTGGTGGCCCAACGTAGATGGTGAAAATTCCTTGTCTGGAATTTTATTGGTCTTCCACGTAAACCAAGCTATTCAGCCCTTTTCCTCCAGTTAATCTTCTTACTACACTATAATTTCTTAATCTAATCTTACATTAATAAATAAAAAAAGACTTTCCACGACAACGCCGTCCATCCGTCGAATTCCCTGGATCCAGCGGGGCTGGACCCCGGCAGACTGAGATATCTGGGGGACTCTTGGAATGGTGGCACGACCCTGGAGTTCCTCCGCCTTTCCTGTGGAGAGCGCCTCCTCATGAGATGCGACGGGAACACCGGGAATTCTTTCCCGAACATGCAGGGAAAGGATACCTGACCTCGAGGTGTGAGGCGGAAACGGGGCTCCTCTGGATGTGGGCGGGATTCTCGTGCTTCTTCTCGAGTGGAGTCAGGTATGTCGGAGAACTTCTTGAGTTGCAGCAAGGGTGCGAAGGAACCTTTGGAAGTTCCAGATGTTAGGTATGGTTAGCCTGGAGACGCCTCAGAGGAAAAGGGCCTCATCTCGCCTGGAGGGGAGAACGTCCTGGATTTTCTCGAGTTGCGGCAGGTGCTCTTGACTTACTACGGGGACCTCAGGGACCCGCTCTGGTGGCCTCAGGAAAGCCAGTCCCCATGCAAGTTGCTCGGGGCCTCTCGAGATTCCTCTCCCGTCGATGCCGGGCCTAAGACTCTGTGTGGAGTCGGTGCCGGAACCTGAGGTTTCCTCTCCAGTGCTGACATGGATCTTGGGGTACTTCTGGAGTCTCCCCAGGGGAGTTAGTCGTCGTCTTGTGTGGGGGCATGAACGTGCACTTTCCTCCCGAGCTGTAGCAGCAGTGCAACGCTTCCCTTCGCGTGGATCAAGGGATCTGTGGCTTTCCCTCGAGGCTTTCCCACGAGGCTTTCCCACAGGGCTGTCCCACGTGCCATCGTGGTGTGAGTCGATCCTCGGCTAGAAATTCGAGGCAGTGCAGGGAAAACAGGTTTCCCTGAAATGGACTGCGACATCTGGGGGACTCTGGGAATGGTGGCACGACCCTGGAGTTCCTCTCGCCTTTCCTGTGGAGAGCGCCTCCTCTTGAGATGCGACAGGAACGCCGGGAATTCTTTCCCGAACACGCAGGGAAAGTATCCCTCCTCTCGAGATAGGAGGCGGAAACGGGGCTCCTATGGATGTGGGCGGACCTCTGGTGCCTCCTCTCGAGTGGAGACGGGTATGTCGGGGAACTTCTTGAGTTGCAGCAAGGGTGTGAAGGGTCCTTTGGAAGTTTCCAAAGGTTAGGTGTGATTAGCCTCGAGACGCCTCAGCGGAAATGGGCCTCATCTCGCCTGGAGGGGAGAACCTCCTGGATGTACTCAAGTTGCGGCAGGTGCTCTCGACTTACGACGGGACTTCAGGGACCCACTCTGGTGGCCTCAGGAAAGGCCAGTCCCCATGCGAGTTGCTCGGGTCCTCTCGGGATTCTTCTCCCGTCGATGCTGGGGCCTAAAACCTTGTGTGGAGACGGTGCCGGAACCTGCGGATTCCTCTCCAGTGCTGACATGGATCTTGGGGTATTTCTGGAGTCTCCCCAGGGGAGTCAGTCCTCGTCTCGAGTGGGGGCATGCACGTGCGCTTTCCTCCCGAGCTGTATCAGCAGTGTCACGCTTCCCTTCGCCTGGATCAAGGGATCTGTGCCTTTCCCTTGAGGCTCTCACACGAGGCTTTCCCAGGAGGCTTTCCCACAGGGCTGTCCCACGTGCCACCGTGGTGTGAGTCGATCCTCGGCTTGAAAGTCGCGGCAATCGAGGGAAAACAGATTTCCCTGGAATGGACTTAGACATCTGCGGGACTCTGGGAATGGTGGCAAGGCCCGGGAGTTCCTCTCGCCTTCCAGTGGAGAGTGCCTCCTCTTGAGATGCGACGAGAACGCCGGGAATACTTTCCGACCACGCAGGGAAAGGATCCCTCCTCTCTAGCTAGGAGGCGGAAACGGGGCTCCTCTGGATGTGGTCAGGACTCTCTTGCTTGCTCTCGAGTAGAGACGGGAATATTGGGGACTTCTTGAGTTGCAGCAAGGGTGTGAAGGACCCTTTGGAAGTTCCAGAGGTAGGTGTGATTAGCCTCCAGACGCCTCAGCAGAAATGGGCCTCATCTCGCCTGAAGGGGAGAACATCCTGGATTTTCTCGAGTTGCGGCAGGTGCTCTCGACTTACGACGGGACCTCAGGGACCCGCTCTGTTGGCCTCAGGAAAGGACAATCCCCAAGCGAGTTGCTCGGGGCCTCTCGGGATTCCTCTCCCGTCGATGCCGGGGCCTAAGATCTTGTGTGGAGTCGGTGTCGGAACCTGAGATTCCTCTCCAATGCTGACATGGATCTTGGGGTACTTCTGGAGTCTCCCCAGGGGAGTCAGTCCTCGTCTCGAGGGGGGGATGCACGTGCGCTTTCCTCCGAACTGTAGCAGCAGTGTCGCGCTTCCCTTCGCGTGGATCAAGTGATCTGTGGCTTTCCCTTGAGGCTTTCCCATGAGGCTTTCCCACGAGGCTTTCCCACAGGGCTGTCCCACATCCACCGTGGTGTGAGTCGATCCTCGCCTTGAAAGTCGAGGCAGTGCAGGGAATACAGGTTTCCCTGGAATGGACTGAGACATGTGGGGGACTCTGGGAATGGTGGCACGACCCTGGAGTTCCTCTCGCCTTTCCTGTGGAGAGCGCCTCCTCTTGAGATGGGACGGGAACGCCGGGAATCTTTCCCCACCAGGCAGGGAAAGGATTCCTCCTCTCGAACTAGGAGGCGGAAACAGGGCTCCTCTGGATGTTGGCGGAACTCTCGTGCTTCCTCTCGAGTGGAGACGGGTATGTCGGGGAACTTCTTGAGTTGCAGCAAGGGTGTGAAGGACCCTTTGGAAGTTCCAGATGATAGATGTGATTAGCCTTGAGACGCCCAGTGGAAATTCCTCTCCAGTGCTGACATGGATCTTGGGTACTTCTGGAGTCTCCCAGGGGAGTCAGTCCTCGTCTCGAGAGGGGGCATGCAAGTGCACTTTCCTCCCGAGGGTAGCAGCAGTGTAACGGCTACCCTTCCTGTGGAAAAAGGGATCTGTGGCATTCCCTCGAGGCTTTCCCACGAGGCTTTCCCAAAGCGCTTTCCCACGAGGCTTTCCCACAGGGCTGTCCCACATGCCACAGTGATGTGAGTCGATCCTCGTACTTGAAAGTCGAGGCAGTGCAGGGAAAACAGGTTTCCCTGGAATGGACGAGACATCCAGGGGACTCTGGGAATGGTGGCACGACCCTGGAGTTCCTCTCGCCTTTCCTGTGGAGCGCGCCTCGCTCTTGAGATGTGACGGGAACACCAGGAATTCTATCCCGACCACGCAGGGAAAGGATCCCTCCTCTCGAGCTAGGAGACGGAAACGGGGCTCCTCTGGATGTGGCGGGTCTCTCGTTCTTCCTCTCGAGTGGAGACGGGTATGTCGGGGAACTTCTTGAGTTGCAGCTAAGGGTGTAAAGGACCCTTTGGAAGTTCCAGAGGTAGGTGTGATTAGCCTTGAGAAACCCTCAGCGGTAATGGACCTCAGCTCGCCTGGAGGGGAGAACCTCCTGGATGTTCTCGAGCTGCGGCAGGTGCTCTCGACTTACGACGGGACCTCAGGGACCCGCTCTGGTGGCCTCAGGAAAGGCCAGTCCCATGCCGAGTTCCTCTGGGCCTCTCGGATTCCTCTCACGTCGATGCAGGGGCCTAAGTCTTGTGTGGAGTGGTGCTGGAACCTGAGGATTCCTCTCCCAGTGCTGACATGGATCTTGGGGTACTTCTGGAGTCTCCCCAGTGGGAGTCAGTCCTCGTCATCGAGTTAGGGGCATGCACGTTGCGCTTTCCTCCCGAGCTGTAGCAGCAGTGTCGCGCTTCCATTCGCGGTGGATCAAGGGATCTGTGGCTTTCCCTCGAGGCTTTCCCACGAGGCTTTCCCACGAGGCTTTCCCACAGGGCTGTCCTACGTGCCACCGTGGTGTGAGTCGATCCTCGTCTTGAAAGTCGAGGCAGTGCAGGGAAAACAGGTTTCCCTGGAATGGACTGAGATCATCTGGGGGACTCTGGAATGGGGCCTGATACCTGGAGTTCCTCTCGCCTTTTCCTTGGAGAGCGCCTACTCTTGAGATGACGACGGGAACGCCTAGGAATTCTTTCCCGACCACCAGGGAAAGGATGCCTCTCTCGAGCTAGCAGGTGGAAACGGAGCCACTCTGGATATGGGCGGGACCCTCGGTTCCTCTTCGAGTGGAAACGGGTATGTCGGGGAACTTCTTGAGTTGCAGCTAGGGTGTGAAGGACCCTTTGGAAGTTCCAGAGTTTAAGGTGTGATTAGCCTCGAGATGCCTCAGCGGAAATGGGCCTCATGTCGGCCTGGAGGGGAGAACATCCTGGATTTTCTCGAGTTGCGGCAGGTGCTCTCGACTTACGATGGGGACTTCAGGGACCCCGCTCTGGTGGCCTCAGGAAAGGCCAGTCCCCATGCGAGTTGCTCGGGGGCCTCTCGGGATTCCTCTCCCGTCGATGCCGGGGCCTAAGATCTTGTGTGGAGTCGGTGCCGGAACCTGAATATTCCTCTCCAGTGCTGACATGGATCTTGGGTACTTCTGGAGTCTCCCCAGGGCAGTCAGTCCTCTACTCAAGTGGAGGCATGCACGTGCGCTTTCCTCCCGAGCTGTAACAGCAGAGTCACGCTTCCCTTCGCGTGGAACAACGGATCTGTGGCTTTCCCTCGAGGCTTTCCCAAGAGGCTATCCCTCGAGGCTTTCCCACAGGGGTGTCCCACGTGCCACCGTGGTGTGAGTCGATCCTCGGCTTGAAAGTCGAGGCAGTGCAGGGAAAACAGGTTTTCCCTGGAATGGACTGAGACATCTAGGGGGACTCTGGGAATGGTGGCACGACCCTGGAGTTTCCTCTCACGTTTCCGGTGGAGAGCGCCTCCTCTTGAGATGCTACTGGGAACGCCGGAATTCTTTCCCGACCACGCAGGGAAAGGATCCTCCTCTCGGGCTAGGAGCTGGAATCGGGATCCTCTGGATGTTGGCGGACTCTCGTGCTTCCTCTCGAGTGGCAGACGGGTATGTCGGGGAACTTCTAGAGTTGCAGCAAGGGTGTGAAGGACCCTTTGGAAGTTCCAGAGGTACGGTGTGATTAGCCTCGAGATACCTGAGCGGAAATAGGTCTCAGCTCGGCCTGGAGGGGAGAACCTCCTGGATTTTCTCGAGTTGCGGCAGGTGCTCTCGACTTACGACGGGGACCTCAGGGACCCGCTCTGGTGGCCTCAGGAAAGGCCAGTCCCCATGCGAGTTGCTCTGGGGCCTCTCGGGATTCCTCTCCCGTTGATGCAGGGGCCTAAGATCTTGTGTGGAGTCGGTGCCGGAACCTGAAGGATTCCTCTCCAGTGCTGACATGGATCTTGGGGTACTTCTGGAGTCACCCCAGGGTGTCAGTCCTCGTCTCGAGTGGGGCCATGCACGTGCGCTTTCCTCCCGAGTTTTAGCAGCAGTGTCACGCTTCCTTCGCGTGGATCAAGGGATCTGTGCTTTCCCCTCCAGGCTTTCCCACGAGGCTTTCCCACAGGGCTGCTCCCACGTGCCACTGTGGTGTGAGTCGATCCTCGGCTTGAAAGTCGAGGCAGTGCAGGGAATACAGGTTCCCTGGAATGGACTGAGACATCTGGGGGACTCTAGGAATGCGTGGCACGACCCTGGAGTTCCTCTCGCCTTTCCTCGTGGAGAGCGCCTCCTCTTGAGTTGCGACAGGAACGCCGGGAATTCTTTCCCGACACGCAGGAAAGGATCCTACCTCTCGAGCTAGGAGGCTGGAAACGGGGTCCTCTGGATGTGGTCGGGACTCTCGTGCTTCCTCTCGAGTGGAGACGGGTATGTCGGGGAACTTCTTGAGTTGCAGCAAGGGTGTGAAGGACCCTTTGGAAGTTTCCAGAGGTAGGTGTGATTAGCCTCGAGGACGCCTCAGCGGAAATGGGCCTCATCTCGCCTGGAGGGGAGAACCTCTGGATTTTCTCGAGTTGCGGCAGGTGCTCTCGACTTACGACGGGGACCTCAGGGACCCGCTCCTGGTGGCCATCAGGAAAGGCCAGTCCCCTTGCGAGTTGCTCTGGGGGCCTCTCGGGATTCCTCTCCAGTTCGATGCACGGGGCCTAAGACCTTGTGTGGAGTCGGTGCCAGGAACCTGAGGATTCCTCTCCAGTTGCTGACATGGATCTTGGGTACTTCTGGAGTCTCCCCAGGGAGTCAGTCCTCGTCTCGAGTGGGGCCATGCACGTGCGCTTTCCTCCCGAGCTGTAGCAGCAGTGTCACGCTTCCTTCGCGTGGAACAAGGGAATCTGGGCATTCCTCGAGGCTTTCCCCCTGAGGCTTTCCCACAGGGCTGTCCCACGTGCCACCGTGGTGTGAGTCGATCCTCGGCTTGAAAGTCGAGACCAGTGCAGAGGAAAACAGGTTTCCCTGGAATGGACTGAGACATCTGGGGACTCTGGGAATGGTGGCATGACCCCGGAGTTCCTCTCGCCTTTCCTGTGGAAGCGCCTGCCTCTTGAGTTGCGACGGGAACTCCGGGAATTCTTTCTCGAGCACGCCAGGGAAAGGATCCCTCCTCTCGAGCATAGGAGGCTGGAAACGGGGCTCCTCTGGATGTGGTCGGGACTCCCGTGCTTCCGTCTCGGAGTGGAGACGGGTATGTCAGGGAACTTCTTGATTTGCAGTAAAGGTGTGAAGGATCCATTGGAAGTTCCATAGGTCAGGTGTGATTAGCCTCAGGACCGCCTCAGCGGAAATGGGCCTCATCTCGCCTGGAGGGGTAGAACCTCCTGGATTTTCTCGAGTTGTGCAGGTGCCTGTCGACTTACGACGGGGGACCTCAGGGGACGGCCGCTTGGTGGCCATCGGTAAAGGAATTTCCTTGCGAGTTGACTCGGGGGCCTCTCGGGATTCCTCTACCGTCGATGCCTGGGGCCTAAGACCTTGTGTGGAGTCGGTGCCAGGACCTGAGGATTCCTCTCCCAGTGCTGACATGGATCTTGGGTACTTCTGGAGATCTCCCCAGGGGAAGTCAATCCTCGTCTAGAGTTGGGGCATGCACGTGCACGTTCCTCCCGAGCTGTAGCAGCAATGTCACGCTTCCCTTCGCATGGAACAAGGGATCTGGGGCATTCCCTCGAGGCTTTCCAAAACGCTTTCCCCTGAGGCTTTTCCCACAGGGCTGTCCACGTGCCACCGTGTTGTGAGTCGATCCTCGGCTTGAAAGTCGAGGCAGTGCAGGGAAAACTGGTTTCCCTGGAATGGACTGAGGCATCTGGGGGACTCTGGGAATGGGGCACGACCCTGGAGTTCGTCTCGCCTTTCCTGTGGAGATCGCCTGCTCTTGAGATGCGACGGGAACGCCGGGAATTCTTTTCCCGACCACGCAGGGAAAGGATCCCTCCTCTCGAGATAGGAGGCGGAAACGGGGCTCCTCTGGATGTAGGCGGGACTCACGTGCTTCGTCTCGAGTGGAGACGGGTATGTCGGGGAACTTCTTGATTTGCAGCAAGGGTGTGAAGGACCCGTTGGAAGTTCCAGAGGTTAGGTGTGATTAGCCTCGAGACACCTCTGCGGAAATGGGCCTCATCTCACCTGGAGGGGAGAACCTCTTGGATTTTCTCGAGTTGCGGCAGGTGCTCTCGACTTACGACGGGGACCTCAGGGACCCGCTTTGGTGGCCTCAGGAAAGGCCATTCCCCATGCGAGTTGCTCGGGGCCTCTCGGGATTCCTCTCCCGTCGATGCCGGGCCTAAAACCTTGTGTGGAGTCAGTGCCGGAACCTTAGGATTCCTCTCCAGTGCTGACATGGATCTTGGGTGTACTTCTGGAGTCTCCCCAGGGGAGTCCTCTCTCCGAGTGGGGACATGCACGGCACGTGCCTCTCGAGCTGTAGCA
>NW_017190670.1:0-21893 GCF_001704415.2 Capra hircus | reverse complement strand
TATGGGCTCTTTTTTCAATAAAGTCATCTCAGTGGTGCTTCACCTGTGTTTGTTCTACTTCACTTTTGTTTTCGCTATCCTACAGCATTTCATCTATTCTTAAATCCAGATCAGGCAAGTATAGCCCTGATTGTTTACAATTATTAAAATATAGTGTGTGTGTCTCATTAACAATGAATATACTTAGCAGTATCTGTCTGACAAAATTAGGCATTTCAGTAAACACACCTTTCAGTATGCAAAAGTCAGATTCAGTAGCTACTTCATGCATACTTTCAAGCAGTAAAATTTCATCTCTGTGAATAAGAGTTAAATAGCTTCATAAAATGCATACAATATTCTAATAATATTTATATTCTATTTATACATATGCCAAACATTATTATATTGCATTATATATTATATAATTATAATATTATTACAAGATGTTATTTATATTTATATTCAAATCATATTTATGTGTCAAACTTTTTACGGTTTGGCAGATGACCTGTGGATGTACGGGATGAGACTATGACACAGTGCAGGACAGCAATTTGCTGAAACATAATTTACCACAATTTAAAAGAACTGAATGATGTGAAAAATTAATACTTATTCCAACAGAAAGATTTTTATATGTTAACTGAAAAGTAGGTGTTAATACGTATTACAGTGTAATCTGAAAGCAGTATCAGGATGGTGAGGATGTGTCTTGGTGGTGAGGAGAGTGACTTCTCTTTAAAATTATTTTCCCTCTATCTATGCTTTCTAACTTGTATTATTTTTATATTATAAGGTTCTATGGAGAGAACTAAAGTGGGGTAGAGGAGGATGGGGAGTGCCAGTTAGCAGGACAGAAATTACAACTTTAAATAGGGTGGCCATGGAGAACCTCACTGAGAAGCTGATATTTGAACAAAACGTCAAGGCGGCATTGGAGTGTGTCATGCAGCTAGCTAGAGAAATAGCATTCTCAGGTATAGGGAAGGGTCAGTTCCACAGCCACAGAAGAGAAATAAGTTTCTGAAGTGCTTGACTGACTTTAGGAACAATAGTGTTTCTGAAAACAGAGTGTGTAAGTAGTTGGTTTGTGAAAGAGATAACACAGCCAAATCACAGAAAGCCTTATAGCATTGCAAGGTCATTGTTTTTTCTGAGTGAGATGAAGGGATACTGGAGGTTTTAATGGAGAAATGATCAGTTCAGTTCAATCACTCTGTCATGTCCTACTCTTTGTGACCACATGGACTGCAACACGCCAGGCTTCCCTGTTCATCACCAACTCCTGGAGCTTGCTCAAACTTATGTCCATCGAGTCGGTGATGCCACCCAACCATCTCATCCTCTGTCGTCCCCTTCTCCTCCTGACTTCAACCTTTTCTAGCATCAGGGGCTTTTCCAATGAGTCAGTTCTTTGCATCAGGTGGCCAAAGTATTGGAGCTTCAGCTTCAGAATCAGGCCTTCAAATGAATATTCAGGACTGATTTTCTTTAGGATGGACTGGTTGGATCTCCTTGCAGTCCAAGGGACTCTCAAGAGTCTTCTCCAACACCACAGTTCAAAAGCATCAATTCTCTGGTGTTCATCTTTACTGGAAAAAACATAGTTTTGACTAGATGGACTTTTGTCAGCAAAGCAATGTCTCTGGTTTGTAATATGCTGTCTAGGGGAAATGCTAGGATCTACTTAGTTTTAGAAGCATTGCTCTGGCTGCTGTGTTCAGAATATACTGTAACAGACAATAATCAAAAGAGGGACAGCAGTTCGGATGATACTAAAATAACCCAGGCAAAACAAAGTGACAGCTAGGTTGAAAAACAATCAATGGAAGAAGTGGGGAAAATAATTCAATTCTGGATATTTTGAAGGTATAGCAAATACACTTTTCCTAATGGATTGAATATGGAATATGAGAAAGTTAATAATAACTAAGTTTTTGGCTTGAGAAATATAAAGGATGGAGCTAAGACTGGGAAACCTATGTGAGAAACAGGCTTGAGAAAAAGAAGGAGTATGATTGGTATAGGTTATGTCTGAGATGCCATTATTTATCCAAGAGTATATATGAGTTTTGACTTCAGAAGAGGGGTTCAGGATGGAGATATGTATTTTGGAGTTGTCTGTGGATAGTCACATTTAAAGCTGCAAGGATAGACAAGATCACCAAATAAGTGATAAAACATTTTAAGAACGAGCCCTGAGGTCCTCCCACCCTTGGAAGTTTAGTAAGATGAGGAGGAATTTGCTATGGAAACTGAGGAGAAATGACCACAGCCATAGAAAGGATATTAGGAGAGTGTGGTGTCAAGGAAGAAAAGTTAAGAGATTATGCAAAGGTTTCATAGATCAAATGTGTCAAATGCTGCTGATAGGGTAGATAAGACAAGGAGTGAGACAATGACTGGGTTTAAATCCATGGAGGTAATCTGTTACATTGGCAGGTATGGTTTTGGTGTAATGGTGAGAGTTGAAGGCCTGACTGAAATTGGCCCAAGATAGCATGGGGGGAGAAGAACTGGAGACTTGGAGTGTATGGCAAGCCATTTGAGGAAATTTGAGGTTAAGGGGAGCAGATAAGAAGGGCATAGCTACAAGTAGATGTAAGGTCAGAAACAGTTTGAGATGATAGGAGAAATTATAGCATGTTTGTGTGCTGATGGGATAAATCCAACAGAGAAGAAAATTATGATTTTGGAAAGAGAGAGAATTGGAAGAGTGTTGTTCTCTTCCTGAGTTTGCATCTTGAGGCAAAGAGGAGGAGATTACCTTTCAGTGGGACGTGGGCAATGTGCTAGTATTAACAAGAAGAAAGGCAGAACTTATGTGTGTATTTATTGGGTATATATAATCTGGGTTGTCATAACTTGTGAGGTTCTTTTCTGGACTCACCTGTCTGACCCCCCTCTTTTATTTTTTTCAAGCAATGCCATCATCTGAGAAAAGGTTGAGAAGGAAGTGTTGGATATTTGAAGTTCAAGGATAATGCACAAAATAAGTTTATATGAGAGTCTGGGAAGGAGTGAATTACAGATATACCTTAAAATTGTCCAGCAGCATTAAGGACCTTGCCTAACTTCAAGAGGTATAGAATGATAATCTTTCTCAGTTTCTAGAAGTGTAAGAAAACCAGATATTAATAGATAGTTGTAATGTCTAACATACTGATGGACTGTGAAATTTAAACTAGAGGGAAATGAAGACACGAATGGGCAAGGTATAGTGAGAAGTTACTAAGGATACTGGGCCTTGGTTGGAAGGAAATAATTGGGGCTAGGGTACTGGAAGAAGTGAACTGAAAATATAGGATGTATTATGTAGACAGAATGGAATGTTTGAAATTATGGAGTGGTTACTTTTTTGGTTCTAATGAGGTCTTGGGTATACCCATGGGAGTAAGGGGATAACACAGGGTGGAAGATAAAAACATTTGGGAAGAAGAAATCAAAGAAATGAACTTTCAGTGTATTTGAAGCATCATCCATGTGGATAATGAAATTACCAAGAATTATGGTTGGAGTAGTAACAGAGAGAGTGACAGCCAAGAGATAAAATCTCCAGGAATGATAGTAAGTGACACTGATGTGATCCGACTCTGTGTGATCCCATAGACGGCAGCCCACCAGGCTCCGCCATCCCTGGGATTCTCCAAGCAAGAACACTGGAGTGGGTTGCCATTTCCTTCTCCAATGCATGAAAGTGAAAAGTGAAAGTGAAGTCACTGAGTCATGTCCAACTCTCAGCCACCCCATGGACTGCAGCCTACCAGGCTCCTCCATCCATGGGATTTTCCAGGCAAGAGTACTGGACTGGGGTGCCATTGCCTTCTCCAACAAATGGTTGCAACAGGGAGTAATTTAACCTGATAAAATAATATTCAAAGCAAGGAGATTTAGGGAGGGAGGGAGGATAATAGAATTAAAACATTTTATAGTTTTAGTGGGAGCAGGCTTGGCCATTTCCAAGGTCATTACAAAGACAAAATATTGAATGTTATTCTGATGTCATCTCCTCTGAATAACTAAAGCCACCAGGGTTAATTTTATTCTCAGTCACCAAATTGTAACGTTTTTTCAGATAATCAATAGATTGTTCAGCAGTCATCCATAAGTGATCTGGAAATGATTCACTAACTGTGGCGATTTTCGTCAGAGTAAAAATATAAAACTGGAAATTGCATATTATTAGTCTAACTGAAGGAGAAGGCACTGGCACCCCATTCCAGTACTCTTGCCTGGAAAATCCTGTGGGCAGAGGAGCCTGGTAGGCTGGAGTCCATGGGGTCGGTAAGATTCGGACATAACTGAGCGACTTCACTTTCACTTTTCACTTTCATGCATTGGAGAAGGAAACGGCAACCCACTCCAGTGTTCTTGCCTGGAGAATCTCAGGGATGAGGGAGCCTGGTCGGCTGCCATCTATGGGGTCGCAGAGTCGGACACGACTGAATTGACTTAGCAGCAGCAGTCTAGCTGAAGAATTTGGAAATCCAAGGGAAAGCAATTCAACCAAGATCATACTGTTAATAAGCAGCAGAGTCAAGTATAAAACAGAAGTTTCTGAGTTAAGGTTAGAAGATTCAGCCAAAAAGCAAACTAAAAGAAAAGCAACAACAGCAGTAACAATAAGTCAAAAGGAAAACTGGATGACCTGTTAAATTTGGGTTCCACGTAACAGTGATTTTTTTGAAAGAAGTAGTATATTTCACATACTACCATGGAACGTTCTTATATTATGTGTTAGCAACAAGGTCCTGAGTCAGTTCACTTGCTTTCTCTACCTCTGTCCCTGGTACTAGATAGCCTTAGTTGTATGGATTATGTGGGGGTTCGTGTGTGTGTGCTAAGTCACTTCAGTCATATCTGACTCTTTGTGACCTCCCATGGACTGTAGCCCATCAGGCTACTCCATCCACGGTTTTCTCCAGGCAAGAATACTGGAGTGCCCTGCCCTCCCTCCATGGAATCTTCCTGACCCAAGGATCAAACCCACTCTCCTGAGTCTCTTGCATTGTCAGGCAGGTTCTTTACCCCTAGCACCACCTGGGAAGCCTGATGTGTGAGGGATGGTTGTTCTAATATCCATATAAGAAGCATTTGTGTTTCCTTTGTGCTTAAGTGTGATAGCTTCATGATATTTTATGATAGTTAGAGGCAATTAGAATAAAAAATCAGATGAGCCAAACAGATGTGGCAGGTAAAGTCTTTGTTTAAAGGCTTCATCATCAGACTAAATATGTATCTCTTACAAGCACTGCTTCTAGTTTCTCTTTCTGATATTCTTGCAATTTAAGAGATTCCTGCCAAGAATAATTGCAATTTCTGGGAGAAAGAGAAATTTTTTTGAAAGGTCAGTCAAGTGTACTAATCTTTACCATTTTCTTTGCCATGATTGTTTGTATTTATTTAGTACCATATTATTAGCATACATAGATATTATTTATTACTAAGGACAATAAATGTTCACCAATTGACATGTATTTTCTATTAAACCTTTTTCTGAAACTACTGCCTGTTCTCTTTCAGTGGCAGACCCTTTGGTTCCACAGCCATTCAAATTATTTCCAAATGAGTTACCACATCATTAGAGATTACAACTCTCTCCTGGAGAAAGTCAATCCATTTAAATAGGAAATGATTTGCTCCCAGATTAACACAACATTAACATTTCAAATTATTGACTAAAAATGTCAGCCTTTCACATTTTAAGTGAGTGGACTTGCAGTTATCAAAATGATGAGGTAGCCCAACAAATAGTAGTCAGTCTCTTGTCATTATCCACAAATGGCATTTTAAAAATAGATATGAAAAACATTATTTCCTTGCTATTAGTTTGGCTCTGCTCATATGCTCTACTTAATTTGAATTTGGATTAATCATATATTAGGCATTCTTTTTCTAACATTCTTCCACACATTCTTAATCTTTAAGGACATGAGATAATGTTTTGGTTCTTTAAGATATTTTAAAAACAGTGATCATTTACAAATAGAAGAAAATGTCACATAAGGAAATATTCAATATTAATTAGTATGTTGAAAACCTCCATAAAAATGAATTAGTACCTAAATTTCTCAATGGTAGTAAGTTGAGTTTTCAGAAATTGGTATTAGCTTTCCTAAGTTGTTAATAATTTTCCCTTAACTTCTGGGTGCATGTATTGTAACATATATTTCTTATAATGAAGCTGTGCAGTTATTTTTATATCAAAATCAAGACTCAGAAAGTTAAGTAACTTACTCAACATCATGTATCTGGTAGAGCTGGGATACAAATTCCCAAGCTTGTGATCTGTCTCCTGTGGAGTTACACAAACCTTTGAAAAAGAACTCAATAGTAATGAGTGGTGTGTTTTGCAAGATGTTTTCTGATTTTTCTGAGAAAAATCATTATTACCAATAGACAGTGACTCATTTGTACAATGCACTACCATTCTCAAAATAATTTTATTTATATGACCACATGTGTATTGTACATGTAGGATATATGTACATGCATTATGTATAGAGTATAAGTACTGATGCTACTTCAGTTTCATTTTAAACACTTATCAACCATCAGAGCTAGATAAGGTCAACATATATATGGCTCAATGTCTAAAAAAGTAGCCAAGATATTAAGTGATGGTGGCAAATTCATAGACGATGCAACAGAGCCAGGGGTCAGATCCAGAGCTCCCATTTCTAAGGTCTTGTACTACACCTTGCTGATCATGCCCTTTGGATGCCACAGCCACTCTGCTTGTGTTCTGACATACTGCACTGGCCATCCTTCTTTTGTACATACCCTCATTCTTCCACTTGCTTTCTGCTTCCCCAGGCTGGGCTTCCCTTCCATGGTGACACCCACCTCACATTAGTCAGGCTTGGACACCTTTCCTTGTGCCACCATAGCTTCTTTCAGATCCCAAACATGGGAAGCTGCTTTGCTTTAGTCCTTTACTATTTTGAGGAATGAATTGTTCTGTAATAGAAGGAGAAGAGGAAACTCTTTCAAGGGATGTGGTCCCTGGAAAAAGGGAAGCGTGCATGAGCCGCTGAAAACACTTCCTACTTGGCTGAAAACACTTCCCACTTGGCTGAAAACAAGTGGCAGCCTTACTGGATCGATCCTCTAGAAGCCAGTTTGTGGCTGTTAGAGTGAATGGATACCGAGGGGGAAAATCAGAGAGGAGAGAATTATAGAATGAGAAATCTTCCAATATGTTTCCCATTAAAAATGTAACTGGCTCATTCCAGATCTGCACAAAAGCAGGCAAGCAGCAGTTAACAACTGGGAGGCTAAAGGCCTAAACAGAGATTTCAACTGCTCTGTTTCAAGGTGTTCTGCTTCTGTAATGTTTTGTCTAATTTTTTCTTGCCATGTGAAAGAAACTTTATGTGATTCTTTCCCCTCCCATCAACCTCTGGATTTCATAAACCATATTAATGCAGTATAGCTATCAGTACTCATTACTTTCAAAAAATCATGTTTTACCATTATATGTCTCTTCTGTAACAATTAATTTTACATGGAAATAAGGCTTCCCTTGTGGCTTAGCTGGTAAAGAATCCACCTGCAATGTGGGAGACCTGGGTTCGATCCCTGGGTTGGGAAGATCCCCTGGAGAATGGACACGCTACCCACTCTGGTCTTCTGGCCTGGAGAATTCCATGAACTGTATAGTCCATTGGATCTCATAAAGTTGAACATGACTGAGAGCCTTTCACAGAGTTTCATAAATAATTTAAATTTGAAGACTAACTATAAATCTCAATGATACTTGATTATGGTGAACTCTCTGTGCAGTTCTCTGTGTGTTAGGTTAAATATTTGAAATTAATCATCTTAATAGCTTGATTCTGTCCATGGGTTACATGCTTATATTTTCTAAGAGAGGTAGGGATATTTTTGGTTGTGGGTATTTGGGTTTGGGGATACTCTGAGACCTTGGCTCTGTATCATTGCTATTATCTATGACCAACTTGCTTCTGTTCATTGCTATAGCATTTCTAGTATAGAATGGGTGAGGCTGTGTATTTAACCGCAGTTGTGATTTGGCAGCTCACAGGATCACATTAAGTATTGGGTTTTTTTCTTAACCCCATAAATGCGAGAGACAATAGATTTGTTTAGCATCATGGTCTTATAAATCCTTCCCTTGATTATAGATGTAGGGATTTGAAAATATTGTTCTCTTTCCATAAGGTGTCCAGAGCCGTTGGAAGCAGCCACGTCTGCGCCAGGGTCCTTGAATGTCTGCCTGTGTCCTAAAAAGTGACATCACTCCCCCCAAATTTTACCTTCAATGATTAACACATTCAGGATGCCTAGATGCCTAATTTAATAATCTGCTTTGTCACTGTATGCCATGGGATACTGGATGTTATCTGAAAATATTCATATGCTCTACCATGGCATTCAGTCTACACCAAGTAATCCTAGCTTTTAGTATATCCCTGAGTACCTGTGGCATGGAACTCACTGTTCTTCTCTCAGTCTCAGTTGATGTTTTTGGTTGCAAACAATAGAAATAAATTCTAGTTGACTTAAGCAAAAAGATATTGAAAAAATACCAGTTGTCCCACAGAACTGACTGTGGAATAGAGAAGCAGCCTCAAAAAGTACATAGAAAACAAGGATACTAGGGTTTGCCTTCAAGTGCGTTCAGATGACAGCTGGAAACGAACTATATGACAAGTATAGTGAGTAAAGATGTGATTTTAAGTCCTAGTATGTGATGTCAACAGGAACTGGCCAAACAATGAAGCAAGTTGCTTTAAGAAAGTAAAGATGAGCATCAGGAAAAGTGAAAGTGGCTCAGTTGTGTCCAACTCTTTGTGACCCCATGGACTATACAGTCCATGGAATTTTCTAGGCCAGAATACTGGAATGGGTAGCCTTTCCCTTCTCCAGGGGATCTTCCCAACCCAGGGATCAAACCCAGGTCTCCCGCATTGCAGGAGGATTCTTGACCAGTTGAGCAAGGGAAGCCTGGATCATCAGGATAGCCAGTCCAAATAGGACATTAACATATTTACAAAGTAATCAGACACAGGACACAAGATAGGAACTCAATCCAAATTGGAAAGAAAGAGACAAATACAAATTCACTTCCAATAAGTCAGCAGACTCTTTTGAATAGTGTATTAGAGCTATGGCTATAACTGAATGGGTAAAGCTTTGCGAGATTATGTTCTAATCTCCGAAGACCGCTCTACTTTGTGTAGAAAGTTAAGTGGTTGTAACCTGAAAGTAAGAGGTAGAGTCCACTTTTCACCTCTCTTGGGACTCTAGCAATTGCCCCCTAGCAGATACAAAACAACTGAATAGCAAGGGGTTAGGTTAAGTTAGATCAGAACCATAACATGGTTTTGCTGTGAAAACTTTATTACAAAGGAGCATGAAAGCACTAAAAGAGTCTTTATTGTACTCAAGGCAAAGCTCTGGGATTTTGGCTTTTACATTTCCTACTCTTCCTTTCTAGTAAAGATCCTCAAAACACATTTAAGCACTTGCACCTTAATAATTACTACCTGTTTTCCCATTTGAACTCTCTTTACCTAATTAGGCAATTCCCCTAATATCCATCATTCTCAGCACCATGAGCCCATTAATTAACCTGGAGAGGGACAAACAGGTGAAACCGTGTTCCCTCTTCTTCCCTTGTCCTCTTGTACAGTTTGGTCCAATTAGAAGAGACCTTTGGGAGAAATGGTTATACTTTGAGCTCAAAACATGATATTTGAGTAGTACAGCATTGGGGGATAACAGCAATTCTCAACAGCTATGAAGTTAATCCTCTAAAGGGCAATTATAAAACCCATTTTAAATTGAAATATTATTTCCAGGAAGCTAAACTGAAAACCAGGTTAAGTTTAAAATCTAATTTCTAAAGCATCATTCCTGTTTCAATACGCCAGTTTTAAAATATAGGCTTGCCTTAAGCATTCTGTTTGACTTTTTCAGTGTTAACCTCAAATGCCATCTTCTCTGAGATTGATATTAAAAATTTAACTTCTTTCTTGTCAAAATGATTTAAAAAAATTGTAAACAACAGCTCTTCAGATTTGTCAGCCTTTATTCCAAAAGCAAAAGTAGGATAAAGTGAGTGTTTGGGGGTTTTAAATCCGTGTTGTATCTTAGGTTTTTGGAGAAGAATAATTGAAAAAGTCTAGTTTTCTCTAGGGATAGCCAAATCTAAGGATTAAAAATTGTATGCCATTGTGCTTACCATACTGTATTGGAATTACATGATGTGAGCTGTTTGGAAAGAAGGTATAGAAACAAACTTCAATATGGTTTCCGATGATCTTTGTGTTTTGTTTTTATACCCCTACGTTTTCCTCTTCCATAGTAAATCAGGATTGACTGTAATCAATAGGATATGACAAAAGTGGTAGTTTATGATTTCCAAGGCTGTTGTAAAAAACAACATGGCTCCACATTGCTCTACTATCACTTGCAATGGGAAAAGTCAGCTGCCATATGAGAAGAATACTCAAGTAGCCCTGTGGTGAGGACCACATAGAGAAGAACAGTACTCTCCTGCTCTCAGCAAGCATGAACTTGCTAGCCATGCAATTGAGTGACCTTGGAAACTTATATCTCAGCCACAGTGAAACCTTCAGATGATTGACATCTGATTGAGAAACATATAACCATAATTGCCCAGTGAAATGAACACTGGAATTTCTGAGCTAGAGAAACAATAAGAGGTAAAATTTACTGTTGTTTTAAGCCACTAAGGTTTGGTGTTACTTGTTAAACAGCAATAGATAACTAATCAATAAGGCAATGTGTCTGACTTATTAGCAAGAGTTGGCAACCAATAAATGTTTTCTTTTAAATGAATGAATGTTCATAGAAGTAGAGAATCTCTAAAAGGCAATGGTGATTATAAGTATCTACTTCCCTTTCAGAAGAGAAAAAAGGTTGAATCTTTCCCAGTCCATCATACACAGTTAATATTATCAATTGAAATGAAGATGATAGTGCTATTTGTGTTTTCTTCCTGGTCTTCCTGTGGTATCACGATGTTTCATTGGCTAAATTATACTAAGATGACCTGATTTTTAGCATTGTGAATAGTTTTGTAGCTGCAAGGGTACTTTCTCGTTTTATGGGAATAAGCTGCATTTGCCTGCATTTGTCTTCTTTTCCATTATGTCATATTGTTATGCAAAAGTTAAAACCATTTTAGCAAGCAGTATTTTAGATAGGGAAGAATCTGCCTATTTTTCCCCTCTCTTTTGCCTAATGAAAGATGACCATTGATAAATCTTTTGTTCTAATGGAAAATTATTCCAAAGCTATTCTAATGAGGCTGCTTATGAAATGTTACTTTTAACTTACTAAAGTATGCACAATCCTGTCTCATGATAGCCATTTAATAATTTCTACTTAATAAACTAGTCAAAAAGCAATAAATTCTCCAAATGATGCTTTTTAATGTTTATTTTTCCTCATATATTGACTAATCTTGGACTGAATCAACTGAATCAACTGGATGTTTTAGTGTCACATATACACAATATTGAGAAGATTCCCCTGGAGGAAGTCATGGCTCCAATATTCTTGGGGCTTCCCTGGTGGCTCAGTGGTAAAGAATCTGTCTGCAATGCAGGAAACCTGGGTTCCATCCCTGAGCTGGGAAGATCACCTGCAGGAGGGCATGGCAACCCACTCCAGTATTCTTGCCTGGAGAATTCCATGGACAGAGGATCCTGGCATGCTACATACATTTATGGGGTCACAAAGCATCAGACACGACTGTGTAACTAACACTCTAACACTGAGAAAGCAGGCAAGGGAATATTTGGCTGAGCATACACATGAGTAATGCCATGAATAGTCTGTCCTGCTCTTCCATATGAATTATTGGATCAGCTTTTCAGCCTTTGAGAAATCCTGTTGGGTTTTTTGACTGAGATATAGAGATTGAATTCATGTTTTGAGAACTGTCACATGATTATTCTCATTCTAGAACATAGATAGTTATGTCTGCTCATGTTTTGGATAAAATTTATGAATTTCTTCATAAGGGGCTTGAACTTTTAAATATTCATTCCTAGGTATTTATTGTCTTGCTATTAATGCAGTTTTTCATATTTTAAATAGATTTGTTTTACCTTTTATTGATGTACAGGAGTGCTACTGATTCCTGTCTGCTTGCTGGAATATAAATTTCATGAGGGAAGGAATTTTTGTGTTTACTGCTGGGTTCTCAGTATCTATAACTATGCCTGGTATATAGTTTGGTTCAATAAATATTTTTTTCAAAGAATGAATTAAATGATTGATCTAATATCTGGGAAATTTTGAAGCTCCTTTTATCTTTATAATATAAAATGCTGTCTTGTAGATCGTCTTGCTGAAGCTTACCTGTGAATAATAACTTTGCTTTTTTTTTTTCCTTTCTAAAGCTAATACAGGGGTGCAGTCCTAAGATGGTGGAGGAATAGGATGGGGAGACCACTTTCTCCCAAAAAAATTCATCAAAAGAACATTTGAACGCTGGGAAAATTCTACAAAACAACTTCTGAATGCCAACAGAGGACATCAGACACCCAGAAAAGCAGCCTATTTTCTTCGAAAGGAGGTAGGAAAAAATATAAAAGATAAAATGAGAGACAAAAGAGGTAGGGATGGAGCTCCGTCCTGGGAAAGTGAAGTGAAAGTGAAGTCACTCACTCTTTGGACCCCATGGACTGTAGCCTATCAGGCTCCTCCGTCCATGGGATTTTCCAGGCAAGAGTGTTGGAGTGGATTGCCATTTCCTTCTCCAGGGGATCTTCCTGACCCAGGAATAGAACCTGGGTCTCTCACACTGCAGGCAGATGCTTTGCCATCTGAGCCACCAGGGAAGCCCTGGGAAGGGAGTCTTAAAAAAGAAGTTTCCAAACACCAGGAAACACTCTCACTGCTGAGTCTGTGGCGAGCCTTGGAACAACAGAGGGCAACATAACTGGGAGGAAAAAGAAATAAATAATTAAACCCCACAGATTGCATGTCCAATGGTAACTCCCCCAGCAGAGAAGCAGCGCAGATGCCTGCATTCGCCACTAGCAAGCAGGGGCTGGGCAGGGAGGTGTGCGCTGCATTGCTTAGAGTAAGGACCAGGCCTAAACGACCCGAGGACAATCTGAGGGAACTAACTCAGGATAGCAAGCCAAACTGTGGGATAACTACTGCACGAAAAGCCCTAACCAAAGACACCGTCAGGCCCGCTCACAAATCAAAGGACTGAGCAGAGCTGGCCGGCTGCAGGCCGGCCCATCCCCCTCTGGAGATAGGCAGGTGAGGGCAACCAGAGCCAGAAGAGGGTAATCATGGCCCCAGAGAGGCATTATCTACCAAACTGCAAGCAGGCTTTGTTGCTAACCAAGATTTCTTGGGATTCTGGACGGTCAACATCTGCCTGAGAAGCTGTGCAGGTTGTACACCCAGAAAACTGAGTGGCAGGAATGGGGGAGGTGATAAGTCACAGCAACTTTGCTCACCTAACACCTGGTCACCTGAGCTGATCGGATCTGGGAAGGGCACAAAACACAGGCCCAACCAAGTCTGCACCTCCGAGGACTACTCGAGTAACTGAACCTGAGTGTCTTACACCTGGGAAGTGTATACAACACAGGGCTGGCCTCAGACAGTTCCCAGCAAAGCAACATAGAGCCTAAGCAGTGTAGACAGGGCAAGCACACATGCCATGAGTAGGGGCAAACCCAGTGTGGCTGAGACACGGTGAGCACACGCCAGCGTTATTTGTTTGCAGTGTCCCTCCCTCCCCACAGCACGACTGAACAAGTGAGCCTAAAAAAGTGTCCACCACCGCCCCTTTGTGCCATGGTGGAAATTAGACACTGAAGAGCCAGCAAACAGAAGAAGCTAAAACAGAGGGACCCGCCTTGGAAGTGACAGGTGCAATAGATTAAAACCCTGTAGTTAGTACAGACTCCATAGGAAGGGACCTATAGATCTTGAAAAATATAAGCCGGATCAAGGAACTATCTGAAAATGAACTGACCCCACACTGCCCACAACAACACCAGAGAAAGTCCTAGATATATTTTTACTATCATTCTTCATTTTTTTTTAAGTCCTATATTACTCCTTTAATTTTCATTTTTATTACCTACAATTACTTTGTTAAAAAAAAAAGGGAGACCCTATTTTGTAGAGCAAACTTCATATATATATATATATATATAATTTTTGTGACTTTTTTTCTCTTTTTCTTTATTATTATATTTTTGAAAATCAAACCTCTACTCTAGATTTTTAATTTTTGCTTTTTGGTATTTGTTATCAATTTTGTACCTTTAAGAACCCAATCTTCAGGACTCATTTTTACTTGGGAGCAAGATTACTGGCTTGACTGCTCTCTCCCCCTTTCAGTTCAGTACAGTTCAGTTCAGTTGCTCAGTCGTGTTCGACTCTTTGCGACCCCATGAATCGCAGCATGCCAGGCCTCCCTATCCATCACCATCTCCCGGAGTTCACTCAGATTCACATCCACTGAGTCTGTGATGCCATCCAGCTATCTCATCCTCAGTTGTCCCCTTCTCCTCCTGCCCCCAATCCCTCCCAGCATCAGACTCTTTTCCAATGAGCCAACTCTTAGCATGAGGTGGCCAAAGTACTGGAGTTTCAGCTTTAGCATCATTCCTTCCAAAGAAATCCCAGGGTTGATCTCCTTCAGAAAGGACTGGTTGGATCTCCTTGCACTCCAAGGGACTCTCAAGAGTGTTTTCCAACACCACAGTTCAAAAGCATCAATTCTTCGGTGCTCAGCCTTCTTCACAGTCCAAATCTCACATCCATACGTGACCACAGGAAAAACCATAGCCTTGACTAGACGGACCTTAGTCAGCAAAGTAATGTCTCTGCTTTTTGAATATGCCTATCTACGTTGGTCATAACTTTTCTTCCAAGGAGTAAGCGTCTTTTAATTTCATGGCTGCAGTCACTATGTGAACTGATTTTGGAGCCCCCCAAAATAAAGTCTGACACTGTTTCCACTGTTTCCCCATCTATTTCCCATGAAGTGATGGGACCCGATGCCATGATCTTCGCTTTCTGAATGTTGAGCTTTAAGCCAACCTTTTCACTCTCCTCTTTCACTTTCATCAAGAGGCTTTTTAACTCCTCTTCACTTTGTGTCATAAGGGTGGTGTCATCTGCATATCTGAGGTTATTGATATTTCTCCTGGCAATCTTGATTCCAGCTTGTGTTCCTCCAGTCCAGCGTTTCTCATGATGTACTCTGCATAAAAGTTATATAAGCAGGGTGACAGTATACAGCCTTGACACACTCCTTTTCCTATTTGGAACGAGTCTGTTGTTTCCATGTCCAGTTCTAACTGTTGCTTCCTGAACTACATACAGATTTCTCAAGAGGCAGGTTAGATGATCTGGTATTCCCATCTCTTTCAGAATTTTCCACAGTTTATTGTGATCCACACAGTCAAAGGCTTTGGCATAGTCAGTAAAGCAGAAATAGATGTTTTTCTGGAACTCTTGCTTTTTTGATGATCCAACGGATGTTGGCAATTTGATCTCTGGTTCCTCTGGCATTTTCTAAAACCAGCTTGAACATCAGGAATTTCACTGTTCACGTATTGCTGAAGCCTGACTTGGAGAATTTTGAGCATTACTTTACTAGCATGTGAGATGAGTGCAATTGTGCAGTAGTTTTAAGCATTCTTTGGCATTGCCTTTCTTTGGAATTGGAATGAAAACTGACCTTTTCCAGTCCTGTGGCCACTGCTGAGATTCCAAATTTGCTGGTATATTGAGTGCAGCACTTTCACAGCATCATCTTTCAGGATTTGAAATAGCTCAACTGGAATTCCATCACCTCCACTAGCTTTGTTCGTAGTGATGCTTTCCTGAGGTCCACTTGACTTCACAGTCCAAGATATCTGGCTCTAGGTTAGTGAGCACATCACCATGATTATCTGGGTCGTGAAGATCTTTTTTGTACCAGTTCTTCCGTGTATTCTTGCCACCTCTTCTTAATATGTTCTGCTTCTGTTAGGTCCATACCATTTTTGTCCTTTATTGAGCCCATCTTGGCATGAAATTTTCCCTTGTTATCTCTAATTTTCTTGAAGAGATTTCTAGTCTTTCGCATTCTGTTGTTTTCCTCTATTTATTTGCATTGATTGCTGGAAGAAGGCTTTCTTATCTCTTCCTGCTATTCTTTTGGAACTCTGCATTCAGATGCTTGTATCTTTCCTTTTCTCCTTTGCTTTTCACCTCTCTTCTTAGCTATTTGTAAGGACTCCCCAGACAGCCATTTAGCTTTTTTGCATTTCTTTTCCAAGGGGATGGTCTTGATCCCTGTCTCCCTGTACCATGTCACGAACCTCATTTTAATCGTTCATCAGGCAGTCTATCTATCAGATCTAGGCCCTTAAATCTATTTCTCACTTCCACTGTATAATCATAAGGGATTTGACTTAGGTCATACCTGAATGGTCTAGTGGTTTTCCCTACTTTCTTCAATTTAACTCTGAATTTGGTAATAAGGAGTTCATGATCTGAGCCATAGTCAGCTCCTGGTCTTATTTTGGTTGAGTGTATAGAGCTTCTCCATCTTTGGCTGCCAAAGAATATAATCAATCTGATTTTCGGTGTTGACCATCTGGTGATTTTCATGTGTTAGAGTCTTCTCCTTGTGTTGTTGGAAGATGGTGTTTGCTATGACCAGTGTGTTTTCTTGACAAAACTCTATTAGTCTTTGCCCTGCTTCATTCCGCATTCCAAGGCCAAATATTCCTGTTACTCCAGGTGTTTCTTGACTTCCTACTTTTGCATTCCAGTCCCCTATAATGAAAAGGACATCTTTGGGGTGTTAGTTCTAAAAGGTCTTGTAGGTCCTCATAAAACAGTTCAACCTCAGCTTCTTCAGCATTACTGGTTGGGACATAGATTTGGATTACTGTGATATTTAATGGTTTACCTTGGAGAAGAACAGAGATCATTCTGTTGTTTTTGAGATTGCATCAAAGTACTGCCTTTCGGACTCTTTTGTTGACAATGATGGCTACTCCATTTCTTTTGAGGGATTCCTGCCCGCAGTAGTAGATATAATGGTCATCTGAGTTAAATTCACCCATTCCAGTCCATTTTAGTTTGCTGATTCCTTAGAATGTCGACGGTTCACCCTTGCCATCTCTTGTTGTGACCACTTCCAATTGGCCTAGATTCATGGACCTGACATCAGGTTCCTATGCAATTATTACTCTTTACAGCATCGGATCTTGCTTCCTATCACCAGTCACATCCACAACTGGCGTATTTTTTTTTTTTTTTTTTTGCTTTTGAGCTCCGATCTCTTCATTCTTTCTGGAATTATTTCCTCCTTATCTCCAAAAGACACATTGGGCCACCTACATGACCTGCGGGAGTATCCTCTTCTTGCGTTATCCTATCATTTCTGCCTTTTTCAGTACTAGTCATGATAGTTCTCAAGACAGTAATGTACTGCAAGTGGGCTTCGGCCGATTCCTTCCTCACGTGGACCACATTCTGTCATGACCTCTCCACCATCACCGCGCCCATCTTGGGTTGTCCTGCAGGCATGGCTTGGTTTCATTGAATTAGACAAGGCTTGTGTTCTAGTGTGATTAGATTGACTAGTTTTCTGTGGAGTAATGGTTTCGAGTGTGTCTGCCTTCTCGATGCCCTCTGTGCAACACCTACCATTCTTTACTTTGGGTTTCTCTTACCTTGGGCGTGAGCGTATCTCTTTCGATGCTGCTCCAGGCAAACCGTTGCCAGCCACTGCCTCTCTTACCTTCGGACGAGGGAGGGTATCTCCTTACTGCCACTGTTCTGACCTTCAACGTGCGATAGCCTCCTATAGGCCCTCCTACATGCGCTGCCACAGCCACCCTCTCCACAGGCTTTGCTCCTCTCCAGGCACCAGCCCTTGCTCCTTTGGCACTCGTGGTGGCCTCCTCCCAGCTGACCGCTCTTGCCTCAGGCTTGTGGTGGCTCCTCAAGGTTACCACCCCAGGCCTCGCGGTGTGAGGTGGCTTCTCTGGCTGCCCTGACCTTCGGACGTTGGGGTGTCTCCTCCGGCCCGCCACTGAACTCAAGATGCAGGTAGTCTCCGGCCCGGCCAGCCACTGTACCTCGGACGCAGGGTAGCTCCTCTCGGCTTGCTTCCTGCACTGTCGCCGCCTGACACTCTTAGGCGCTGCCGCCTGACCTCAACTTAGCGGTAGCTCCTCCTCCGCCCACGCCCAGTGGCCGCCTCACTACACGCCCTGCGCTCAGTGTGCCTCTATCTACTCCATCCACCTTTCTCCTCCTCTACCCAACTCTGCCGGAATCTCTTTGTGTGGTTCCACATGGGGGCGATCACACTCTAGGAAGGTGATTACTGGCTGGATCCTGTATCTCCCTCTTATTCTCCCTTTCATCCTCCAGGCCACCTCTATCTACTTCCTCCCTCTTCTTTTCTCTGTATAATCCTGAAAAATCTCTGAGTGCCGTCTCAGATTTTGGAGCACACATAAGGAGTGGCTTACTGGGTAGCTTGCTCTCTCCTCTTATGATTCCACTATCTCATCCTGGTCACCTCTATCTCCCTCTGCCCCTTCTTTTCTTCCCCTATGTAATCTGTGAACCTCGTCTGGGTGTCCTCACTGTGAAGAAACTTTTCATCCTTTAACCTAGATATTTTATCACCAGTGCTGTATAGATAGATAGTCTTGAGTCTACATATAAAATTAAGACTTGAAAACCAGAAGCACGGAGGCTTAGTCCAAATCCTAGAGAACACCATAGAGAACTCCTGACTCCAGGGAACATTAATCCAATGAGAGATCGATGCCTTACCAAAAACACCTCCATAACCTACACCTGAGAACAAAGAAAAAATTCCCACCAATGGATCAGGAAGTCAATCTGCAGAATGTTCAGCGCATGGCACCCAAAGACATACCATGCCGATCAATTTTAACCGCAAGACACACCCAACCCCCCCACGTCAACCAACCTTTAACAAACCCTGCCGAACGCATGTCAACGGATATGGACCCGGGCTGGAAGCCCCGGCAATAAAAGAAGGTCACCTCCTCGACAGAACCCCATTGACGAAGTATGCGCCACATCACACCTACATCTGTACCCCAGCGTAGCGAACCTTCCTGCGCCCACTACCACCGAAGAGATGGTACTATGGTCGAGACGCGCCTACTAGCCAGAACCAGAAACCACCTCTGCAGCGGCACAACAGCTTGTGGCGACCGTTTACTGCGCAACCTTGTATCACAGGCCAGACCTGGTGGAACAAACCGGAGCCCGACCCAAGGGCAGGTGACGCAGATGCCTCCCATAAAGCATATTACAAAGGAGATGCATAACAGGCATCTGAGACAACTGAGTCTCCCACGGTAGTAACTTTCAATGAAGTTTTGACCATACCAAGACGCTCACCTTATACCTGCTTATGCCCAATAGCGATATAGTGGGTATCAACTACAAGAGTTACTAGTGATAAAGAATAGACCTTATGGATTCATAAAGGGCAAATTGAGCTCATGCGATTTTAGTAAAGGGTAAGAACTCTTGAGGTGCATCGCTTATGTGTACCCAACAAACACTCCAAACACATTTCTTCATGAAGAGTTTAAAAAGAGATGGTAACAGGAGAGCGAATGCCTAAACTTCATTGATAAAAAAGACACTGGATTGAAGACATTTCCATATCTTCATTTACAGTAGTGACATGGATAAATGAGAGAATGTCGATCCGAATTAATTGTGAAAGCACAAAATAATGTTGGTCTTGCAGAGTGTCTTACGAGAAATAAAATAAGACTCCCCCAGTGAGAAGCTAGCCAAAGACCTGCGAGGAACAAGAGAGGATAAAAAAAAAAGTAGGTTTTACCAAGGAACCTACAAGCTGAATTAGCAATTTTCTAACAAGATAAACTGGGGCTACCAAAACGAAAACAATTCATCCATGATGGAATAAATCGAGCTTTAATGGAGTGAATCAGAGAATCGACAACTAATCAGACAAAAACGGGAACAATTAGTAGAAGACAACACTATTTACGTACCCAGAAGAACACAGGAGTAAATCAGATCGTCCACCAGGTATAAGAAATAAGAAACTTTTGAACCCCATATAAAGAGGATTAGCAAAGGAATCAACTAAGAGGAAATAAGTAAGAAATTAACAAGTATATTAATATAAAAGATGCATTACGTTAAATGCTTCTAACAGAGTAAATTTCTATGCGCGCGTAGACTCGTGCGTGGGGAACATGCTAGAGAATTAACGCCAAAGTATACAGATATAACTCATTTCATCTAAATAGGAACGGGGACGGTCAAGTACTCATCATGACTCAATAAATGGCATAAAGCGCATAGTTTTATTTTCAGCGAAGCGAATTCACAAGTTCATTATCAAAGCTTGACAAGTAGAAGGGCAAAAACCAAAACAGGGGTCATAATCACATTAACATAGAATAAAAACAAATGCGAATTTGATAAGTGCCCCCTTACATTTTCCATATTTCTAAAAATAATAGCTGTCTTTGGGGACTAAGAGAGGCCCTTGTACTAAACCTTTTACATATTTTCTCTCTTCTTAAATCCTCCACAATAGCCCTTTGTGAAGCAGCACTGTGCGCAGCGCAAATACAAGAAATAAAGCAGATAATTAATTTTCCCCTGGATCATAAAGCTTCCTGGGAGGAGAGGCTTGGTTTATGGTTTGGGCCCAGACTGAATGGAGCCAGGAGGCCCGTACTTATACTCACTGCCCTCCACTAGCCCTCCTGACTACTGCCTTTTATATTGTGCTTTAAAAAAGTTCCATGTTAAGCATCTTTTAGTTTCAGTATAGCCTGTACTTGCAGCTCCCTACTCAAACACACACAGAGCTAAGGATATTACTAATGAATCCTAAAACATTCATCTTTTAGCGGGAATTAATTACATATTCTGTACAAGTCAAAGCGAACTTCATTTCAGAGAGGTTAATGCGACCTAACCAAGTTCCTGTTCCTACTTAGCAAGCCTGAACCCAACGATTGAAGTTTGGCGTCTTTATCTGAAGGACTGTGCTGCATGGCAGCTGACTGCCCAGTGGTCTGGAGGAAACATACATGGACACCTTTGGAGAGGATGTGGGTGGGTGGAAGGTTGCCTATGTGTGTCTCCAAAATGTCATGGGCCACTAAGCAAACCACTCAGAAGCGTGGGATGGTCAGGTACGACAGTGTCTGAGGATAAATCTCATTAGGAAGCTCAAACCTGGAAGGCGGCCAGAAAGAGAAATAGCGATCTTAATAAGACCAAAAATCCTTCAAACATCAGAAACATTGAAAGATCATTTGGTTAAAGCCAAACCTTTCTGCGGAAGATGGCAAAATGAGGCGCGAATGCATAGCGTGACATACCCCCAAAGAAGTAATCGAGAGTTTATTTGTGCAGCAGAATTCACTATCTGAATTGGCAGACTAGGGATTCCCATGCTGCCTTAAAGAACATTACTTAAACAGCAGGTGCTGTGCTAAAGTGCCTGAAGAAGGCCCTCCCATGTCCTGCAGACGAAGTTTATGCTTTAGTAGATGTCTGTAGAAGGTCTCCTGTGGGATAGTGGGCATTTCTCCAATAACTTATCGCCAAGTGCTGCCCTGGATTTGATGCCACCTCTTAACTCTGAGCCAAAGCTAATCAGACATTTTAAAACTGCTTAAAAAAAAATACCTCCATCTCAACCCAAACTTCCTGCAGAAACAAAACAAATCTGCCCCTTTAAATGTAAGTCTCCCCAGCCCAAGCGCGGAGTGCTGGACACTTTCTCTAATGCCCTAATTCAGCTTGGAAGCAACTGTTTAACTCCTGAGCCACTTCTTCCATCAAACCCAGAAGTCACCAGCCACGCAGTCCTTTTACTGCCC
>NW_017190669.1:0-11174 GCF_001704415.2 Capra hircus | reverse complement strand
CTGCACATGTCTCTGCTGGGGAGGAGAGTGCTAGGGAACCTACGTCTCTCACACCTTTCTAGGCACCCACGGAGTCAGCCTCTGGAGTGTGGGGATGCAAAACCCAGCCAGGGGCCTTGGAGCCTGGTGCTCTCCGTGGCGGAGCTTTGTCTGGGCGGCCAAGGAACCGCTGAAGGAGCCCTGCTGTTGCCCTTCGCTTCCCTCTGACAGAGCTTTCACTGCTGGAGCCCTTGGCAGTGTGCAACCCACCAGCCCCTAAGCCCTCCTCAGGACGCTTGGGACCTAAGTGCAAAGGCAAGGCAGGGGTAGAGCTGAGCCAGGAAGGCGCCAGTGGCGTTTCCGAGCCCACACAGCCTGCTCCTTCCTGGGGAGGCAGCCTAAAAGCAAGGCAAGTCTGCGCAAGGCTCGCCTATGGCAGAGCATCTTGGTGCCAGGAACTCTGCCAGATCGGGCTCTGAGCAGAGCTAGAGCTCTGCCGTACTGGAGGCGCACTTAGCTCGTGCAAGCAGGGATTTCAGCTTGACGGGGCTGGGCTGCCTCCTCTTCCCCCGAGGAGGCTCGCTTCCCTGCTGGCTGTGCACTCGCCTATCAGGCGGGGCGCAGGGCTCCTCCAGCAGGTCTTGCCTCAGGGGCTGCTTCCCCTGAGTTGGGGCTGTGGGCAGGAACCCAGACACGCAGGATCAGGCCCCAAACACCTGCACATGTCTCTGCTGGGGAGGAGAGTGCTAGGGAACCTACGTCTGTCATACACTTTCTGGGCACCCAAGGAATCAGCCTCCGTGTGTGCGGGGCTGAAAACCCCAGCCAGGGGCCCTGGGAGCCTGGTGCTCTCGGTGCGGCGCTGATTCTAGGCGGCCTAGAAACCGCTGGAGGAGCCCTGCAGTTGCCCTTCCCTTCCTCTGACAGAGCTCTCACTGCTGAAGCCCTTGGCAGTGTGCAACCCCACCACCCCTAAGCCCTCCCCAACGGCCTGGCACCTATGTGCAAAGGCAAGGCAGGATTGGAGCTGAGGCAAGGAAGGCACCAGTGGCGTCTCCCAGGCTCGCTCAGACAGCTCCTTCCTGGGGAGGGAGCCTAAAAGCAAGGCAAGTCTGGGCAAGGCGAGCCCCCGGCCGAGCAGCCTCGCGCCAGAAACTCTGCCAGATCGGGGCTCTGAGCAGAGCTAGAGCTCTGCCGTACTGGAGGCCCACTTAGCTCCGTGCAAGCAGGGCTTTCCTCTTGACTGGGCTCGGCTGCCTCCTCTTCTCCCGAGGAGGCTCGCTACACTGCTGGCTGTGCTCTCGCCTATCAGGCGGGCGCGCAGGGCTCCTCCAGCAGGTCTTGCCTCAGGGGCTGCTTCCCCTGAGTTGAGGCTGTGGGCGGGAACCCAGACACGCAGGATAAGGCCCAACCACCTGCACATGTCTCTGCTGGGGAGGAGAGTGCTAGGGAACCTACGTCTCTCACACACTTTCTAGGCACCCACGGAGTCAGCCTCTGGGAGTGTGGGGATGCAAAACCCAGCCAGGGGCCCTTGGAACCTGGTGCTCTCCGTGCGGAGCTTTGTCTGGGCGGCCAAGGAACCGCTGAAGGAGCCCTGCTGTTGCCCTTCGCTTCCCTCTGACAGAGCTTTCACTGCTGGAGCCCTTGGCAGTGTGCAACCCACCAGCCCCTAAGCCCTCCTCAAGGACGCTTGGGACCTAAGTGCAAAGGCAAGGCAGGGGTAGAGCTGAAGCCAGGAAGGCGCCAGTGGCGTTTCCGAGCCTCACACAGCCTGCTCCTTCCTGGGGAGGGAGCCTTAAAGCAAGGCAAGTCTGCGCAAGGCTCGCCTATGGCAGAGCATCTTGGTGCCAGGAACTCTGCCAGATCGGGCCTCTGAACAGAGCTAGAGATCTGCCGTACTGGAGTCGCACTTAGCTTCGTGTAAGCAGGGATTTCAGCTTCGGGGACTTGCTGCCCTCCTCTTCCCCCGAGGAGGCTCGCTTCCCTGCTGGCTGTGCACTCGCCTATCAGGCGGGGCGCAGGGCTCCTCCAGCAGGTCTTGCCTCAGGGGCTGCTTCCCCTGAGTTGGGGCTGTGGGCAGGAACCCAGACACGCAGGATCAGGCCCCAAACACCTGCACATGTCTCTGCTGGGGAGGAGAGTGCTAGGGAACCTACGTCTGTCATACACTTTCTGGGCACCCAAGGAATCAGCCTCCGTGTGTGCGGGGCTGAAAACCCCAGCCAGGGGCCTGGGAGCCTGGTGCTCTCCGTGTGGCGCTGAATCTGGGCGGCCAAGCAACCGCTGGAGGAGCCCTGCAGTTGCCCTTCCCTTCCCTCTGACAGAATTCTCACTGCTGGAGCCCTTGGCAGTGTGCAACCACCAGCCCCTAAGCTCTCCTTAAGGAGGACTGGGACCTAAGTGCAAAGGCAAGGCAGGATTGGAGCTGAGGCAAGAAAGGCGCCAGTGGCGACTCCCAGGCTCCTGCTGCCTGCTCCTTCCTGGAGAGGCAGCCTAAAAGCAAGGCAAGTCTGGGCAAGGCTAGCCCCCGGCAGAGCAGCCGCGCCAGGAACTCTGCCAGATCGGGGCTCTGAGCAGAGCTAGAGCTCTGCCGTACTGGAGGCGCACTTAGCTCCGTGCAAGCAGGGCTTTCAACTTGACGGGGCTGGGCTGCCTCCTCTTCCCCCGAGGAGGCTCGCTTCCCTGCTGGCTGTGCACTCGCCTATCAGGCGGGGGCGCAGGGCTCCTCCAGCAGGTCTTGCCTCAGGGGCTGCTTCCCCTGAGTTGGGGCTGTGGGCAGGAACCCAGACACGCAGGATCAGGCCCCAACCACCTGCACATGTCTCTGCTGGGGAGGAGAGTGCTAGGGAACCTACGTCTGTCATACACTTTCTGGGCACCCAAGGAATCAGCCTCCGTGTGTGCGGGGCTGAAAACCCCAGCCAGGGCCCTGGGAGCCTGGTGCTCTCGGTGCGGCGCTGATTCTAGGCGGCCTAGAAACCGCTGGAGGAGCCCTGCAGTTGCCCTTCCCTTCCCTCTGACAGAGCTCTCACTGCTGAAGCCCTTGGCAGTGTGCAACCCACCACCCCTAAGCCCTCCCAACACGCCTGGCACCTATGTGCAAAGGCAAGGCAGGATTGGAGCTGAGGCAAGGAAGGCACCAGTGGCGTCTCCCAGGCTCGCTCAGACAGCTCCTTCCTGGGGAGGGCCTAAAAGCAAGGCAAGTCTGGGCAAGGCGCCCGGCAGCAGCCTCGCGCCAGAAACTCTGCCAGATCGGGGCTCTGAGCAGAGCTAGAGCTCTGCCGTACTGGAGGCCCACTTAGCTCCGTGCAAGCAGGGCTTTCCTCTTGACTGGGCTCGGCTGCCTCCTCTTCTCCCGAGGAGGCTCGCTACACTGCTGGCTGTGCTCTCGCCTATCAGGCGGGCGCGCAGGGCTCCTCCAGCAGGTCTTGCCTCAGGGGCTGCTTCCCCTGAGTTGAGGCTGTGGGGGGAACCCAGACACGCAGGATAAGGCCCCAACCACCTGCACATGTCTCTGCTGGGGAGGAGAGTGCTAGGGAACCTACGTCTCTCACACACTTTCTAGGCACCCACGGAGTCAGCCTCTGGGAGTGTGGGGATGCAAAACCCAGCCAGGGGCCCTTGGAACCTGGTGCTCTCCGTGCGGAGCTTTGTCTGGGCGGCCAAGGAACCGCTGAAGGAGCCCTGCTGTTGCCCTTCGCTTCCCTCTGACAGAGCTTTCACTGCTGGAGCCCTTGGCAGTGTGCAACCCACCAGCCCCTAAGCCCTCCTCAAGGACGCTTGGGACCTAAGTGCAAAGGCAAGGCAGGGGTAGAGCTGAAGCCAGGAAGGCGCCAGTGGCGTTTCCGAGCCTCACACAGCCTGCTCCTTCCTGGGGAGGGAGCCTTAAAGCAAGGCAAGTCTGCGCAAGGCTCGCCTATGGCAGAGCATCTTGGTGCCAGGAACTCTGCCAGATCGGGCCTCTGAACAGAGCTAGAGATCTGCCGTACTGGAGTCGCACTTAGCTTCGTGTAAGCAGGGATTTCAGCTTGACGGGGACTTGCTGCCTCCTCTTCCCCGAGGAGGCTCGCTTCCCTGCTGGCTGTGCACTCGCCTATCAGGCGGGGGCGCAGGGCTCCTCCAGCAGGTCTTGCCTCAGGGGCTGCTTCCCCTGAGTTGGGGCTGTGGGCAGGAACCCAGACACGCAGGATCAGGCCCCAAACACCTGCACATGTCTCTGCTGGGGAGGAGAGTGCTAGGGAACCTACGTCTGTCATACACTTTCTGGGCACCCAAGGAATCAGCCTCCGTGTGTGCGGGGCTGAAAACCCCAGCCAGGGGCCTGGGAGCCTGGTGCTCTCTCGTGTGGCGCTGATTCTGGCGGCCAAAACCGCTGGAGGAGCCCTGCAGTTGCCCTTCCCTTCCCTCTGACAGAATCTCACTGCTGGAGCCCTTGGCAGTGTGCAACCCACCACCCCCTAAGCCCTCCCAAGGAGCTGGGACCTAAGTGCAAAGGCAAGGCAGGATTGGAGCTGAGGCAAGAAGGCACCAGTGGCGTCTCCCAGGCTCGCTCAGCAGCTCCTTCCTGGGGAGGCAGCCTAAAAGCAAGGCAAGTCTGGGCAAGGCTAGCCCCGGCAGAGCAGCCTCGCGCCAGAAACTCTGCCAGATCGGGGCTCTGAGCAGAGCTAGAGCTCTGCCGTACTGGAGGCGCACTTAGCTCCGTGCAAGCAGGGCTTTCCTCTTGACTGGGCTCGGGCTGCCTCCTCTTCTCCCGAGGAGGCTCGCTACACTGCTGGCTGTGCTCTCGCCTATCAGGCGGGCGCAGGGCTCCTCCAGCAGGTCTTGCCTCAGGGGCTGCTTCCCTGAGTTGGGCTGTGGGCGGGAACCCAGACACGCAGGATAAGGCCCCAACCACCTGCACATGTCTCTGCTGGGGAGGAGAGTGCTAGGGAACCTACGTCTCTCACACACTTTCTAGGCACCCACGGAGTCAGCCTCTGGGAGTGTGGGGATGCAAAACCCAGCCAGGGGCCCTTGGAACCTGGTGCTCTCCGTGCGGAGCTTTGTCTGGGCGGCCAAGAAACCGCTGAGGAGCCCTGCTGTTGCCCTTCGCTTCCCTCTGACAGAGCTTTCACTGCTGGAGCCCTTGGCAGTGTGCAACCCACCAGCCCCTAAGCCCTCAAGGACGCTTGGACCTAAGTGCAAAGGCAAGGCAGGATAGAGCTGAAGGCCAGGAAGGCGCCAGTGGCGTTTCCGAGGCTCACACAGCCTGCTCCTTCCTGGGGAGGGAGCCTTAAAGCAAGGCAAGTCTGCGCAAGGCTCGCCTATGGCAGAGCAGGTGCCAGGAACTCTGCCAGATCGGGGCTCTGAGCAGAGCTAGAGATCTGCCGTACTGGAGTCGCACTTAGCTTCGTGTAAGCAGGGCTTTCAGCTTGACGGGGACTTGCTGCCTCCTCTTCCCCGAGGAGGCTCGCTTCCCTGCTGGCTGTGCACTCGCCTATCAGGCGGGGCGCAGGGCTCCTCCAGCAGGTCTTGCCTCAGGGGCTGCTTCCCCTGAGTTGGGGCTGTGGGCAGGAACCCAGACACGCAGGATCAGGCCCAAACACCTGCACATGTCTCTGCTGGGGAGGAGAGTGCTAGGGAACCTACGTCTGTCATACACTTTCTGGGCACCCAAGGAATCAGCCTCCGTGTGTGCGGGGCTGAAAACCCCAGCCAGGGGCCCTGGGAGCCTGGTGCTCTCCGTGTGGCGCTGAATCTGGGCGGCCAAGCAACCGCTGGAGGAGCCCTGCAGTTGCCCTTCCCTTCCCTCTGACAGAATTCTCACTGCTGGAGCCCTTGGCAGTGTGCAATCCCACCAGCCCCTAAGCTCTCCTTCAAGGAGGACTGGGACCTAAGTGCAAAGGCAAGGCAGGATTGGAGCTGAGGCAAAGAAAGGCGCCAGTGGCGACTCCCAGGCTCCTGCTGCCTGCTCCTTCCTGGAGAGGCAGCCTAAAAGCAAGGCAAGTCTGGGCAAGGCTAGCCCCGGCAGAGCAGCTCGCGCCAGGAACTCTGCCAGATCGGGGCTCTGAGCAGAGCTAGAGCTCTGCCGTACTGGAGGCGCACTTAGCTCCGTGCAAGCAGGGCTTTCAACTTGACGGGCTGGCTGCCTCCTCTTCCCCGAGGAGGGCTCGCTTCCCTGCTGGCTGTGCACTCGCCTATCAGGCGGGGGCGCAGGGCTCCTCCAGCAGGTCTTGCCTCAGGGGCTGCTTCCCCTGAGTTGGGGCTGTGGGCAGGAACCCAGACACGCAGGATCAGGCCCCAAACCACCTGCACATGTCTCTGCTGGGGAGGAGAGTGCTAGGGAACCTACGTCTGTCATACACTTTCTGGGCACCCAAGGAATCAGCCTCCGTGTGTGCGGGGCTGAAAACCCCAGCCAGGGGCCCTGGGAGCCTGGTGCTCTCGGTGCGGCGCTGATTCTAGGCGGCCTAGAAACCGCTGGAGGAGCCCTGCAGTTGCCCTTCCCTTCCCTCTGACAGAGCTCTCACTGCTGAAGCCCTTGGCAGTGTGCAACCCACCACCCCCTAAGCCCTCCCCAACGACGCCTGGCACCTATGTGCAAAGGCAAGGCAGGATTGGAGCTGAGGCAAGGAAGGCACCAGTGGCGTCTCCCAGGCTCGCTCAGACAGCTCCTTCCTGGGGAGGGAGCCTAAAAGCAAGGCAAGTCTGGGCAAGGCGAGCCCCCGGCCGAGCAGCCTCGCGCCAGAAACTCTGCCAGATCGGGGCTCTGAGCAGAGCTAGAGCTCTGCCGTACTGGAGGCGCACTTAGCTCCGTGCAAGCAGGGCTTTCCTCTTGACTGGGCTCGGCTGCCTCCTCTTCTCCCGAGGAGGCTCGCTACACTGCTGGCTGTGCTCTCGCCTATCAGGGCGGGCGCGCAGGGCTCCTCCAGCAGGTCTTGCCTCAGGGGCTGCTTCCCCTGAGTTGAGGGCTGTGGGCGGGAACCCAGACACGCAGGATCAGGCCCCAAACCACCTGCACATGTCTCTGCTGGGGAGGAGAGTGCTAGGGAACCTACGTCTCTCACACACTTTCTAGGCACCCACGGAGTCAGCCTCTGGGAGTGTGGGGATGCAAAACCCAGCCAGGGGCCCTTGGAACCTGGTGCTCTCCGTGCGGAGCTTTGTCTGGGCGGCCAAGGAACCGCTGAAGGAGCCCTGCTGTTGCCCTTCGCTTCCCTCTGACAGAGCTTTCACTGCTGGAGCCCTTGGCAGTGGTGCAACCCACCAGCCCCTAAGCCCTCCTCAAGGACGCTTGGGACCTAAGTGCAAAGGCAAGGCAGGGGTAGAGCTGAAGCCAGGAAGGCGCCAGTGGCGTTTCCGAGCCTCACACAGCCTGCTCCTTCCTGGGGAGGGAGCCTTAAAGCAAGGCAAGTCTGCGCCAAGGCTCGCCTATGGGCAGAGCATCTTGGTGCCAGGAACTCTGCCAGATCGGGCCTCTGAACAGAGCTAGAGATCTGCCGTACTGGAGTCGCACTTAGCTTCGTGTAAGCAGGGATTTCAGCTTGACGGGGACTTGCTGCCTCCTCTTTCCCCCGAGGAGGCTCGCTTCCCTGCTTGGCTGTGGCACTCGCCTATCGGGCGGGGGCGCAGGGCTCCTCCAGCAGGTCTTGCCTCAGGGGCTGCTTCCCTGAGTTGGGGCTGTGGGCAGGAACCCAGACACGCAGGATCAGGCCCAACACTGCACATGTCTCTGCTGGGGAGGAGAGTGCTAGGGAACCTACGTCTGTCATACACTTTCTGGGCACCCAAGGAATCAGCCTCCGTGTGTGCGGGGCTGAAAACCCCAGCCAGGGGCCTGGGAGCCTGGTGCTCTCGTGTGGCGCTGATTCTGGCGGCCAAGCAACCGCTGGAGGAGCCCTGCAGTTGCCCTTCCCTTCCCTCTGACAGAGCTTCTCACTGCTGGAGCCCTTGGCAGTGTGCAACCACCACCCCTAAGCCTTAAGGACCTGGTAAGTGCAAAGGCAAGGCAGGATTGGAGCTGAGGCAAGAAGGCGCCAGTGGCGACTCCCAGGCTCCTGCTGCCTGCTCCTTCCTGGGGAGGGAGCCTAAAAGCAAGGCAAGTCTGGGCAAGGCTAGCCCCGGCAGAGCAGCTCGCGCCAGGAACTCTGCCAGATCGGGCTCTGAGCAGAGCTAGAGCTCTGCCGTACTGGAGGCGCACTTAGCTCGTGCAAGCAGGGCTTTCCTTGACGGGCTGGCTGCCTCCTCTTCCCCGAGGAGGCTCGCTTCCTGCTGGCTGTGCTCTCGCCTATCAGGCGGGGCGCAGGGCTCCTCCAGCAGGTCTTGCCTCAGGGGCTGCTTCCCCTGAGTTGGGGCTGTGGGCGGAACCCAGACACGCAGGATCAGGCCCCAACCACCTGCACATGTCTCTGCTGGGGAGGAGAGTGCTAGGGAACCTACGTCTGTCATACACTTTCTGGCACCCACGGAATCAGCCTCTGGAGTGTGGGGCTGCAAAACCCAGCCAGGGGCCCTGGAACCTGGTGCTCTCCGTGCGGAGCTTTGTCTGGGCGGCCAAGGAACCGCTGAAGGAGCCCTGCTGTTGCCCTTCCTTCCCTCTGACAGAGCTTTCACTGCTGGAGCCCTTGGCAGTGTGCAACCCACCAGCCCCTAAGCCTCCAAGGACGCTGGACCTAAGTGCAAAGGCAAGGCAGGATTGGAGCTGAGGCAAGGAAGGCGCCAGTGGCGTCTCCCAGGCTCCCTGCTCCTTCCTGGGAGGGAGCCTAAAAGCAAGGCAAGTCTGGGCAAGGCTAGCCCCGGCAGAGCAGCCTCGCGCCAGGAACTCTGCCAGATCGGGGCTCTGAGCAGAGCTAGAGCTCTGCCGTACTGGAGGCGCACTTAGCTCCGTGCAAGCAGGGCTTTCACTTGACGGGGCTGGGCTGCCTCCTCTTCCCCGAGGAGGCTCGCTTCCCTGCTGGCTGTGCACTCGCCTATCAGGCGGGGCGCAGGGCTCCTCCAGCAGGTCTTGCCTCAGGGGCTGCTTCCCCTGAGTTGGGGCTGTGGGCAGGAACCCAGACACGCAGGATCAGGCCCCAACCACCTGCACATGTCTCTGCTGGGGAGGAGAGTGCTAGGGAACCTACGTCTGTCATACACTTTCTGGCACCCAAGGAATCAGCCTCCGTGTGTGCGGGGCTGAAAACCCAGCCAGGGGCCCTGGGAGCCTGGTGCTCTCGGTGCGGCGCTGATTCTAGGCGGCCTAAGAAAACCGCTGGAGGAGCCCTGCAGTTGCCCTTCCCTTCCCTCTGACAGAGCTCTCACTGCTGAAGCCCTTGGCAGTGTGCAACCCCACCACCCCTAAGCCCTCCCAACGACGCTGGCACCTATGTGCAAAGGCAAGGCAGGATTGGAGCTGAGGCAAGGAAGGCACCAGTGGCGTCTCCCAGGCTCGCTCAGACAGCTCCTTCCTGGGGAGGGAGCCTAAAGCAAGGCAAGTCTGGCAAGGCGAGCCCCGGCGAGCAGCCTCGCGCCAGAAACTCTGCCAGATCGGGGCTCTGAGCAGAGCTAGAGCTCTGCCGTACTGGAGGCCACTTAGCTCCGTGCAAGCAGGGCTTTCCTCTTGACTGGGCTCGGCTGCCTCCTCTTCTCCCGAGGAGGCTCGCTACACTGCTGGCTGTGCTCTCGCCTATCAGGCGGGCGCAGGGCTCCTCCAGCAGGTCTTGCCTCAGGGGCTGCTTCCCCTGAGTTGAGGCTGTGGGCGGGAACCCAGACACGCAGGATAGGCCCCAACCACCTGCACATGTCTCTGCTGGGGAGGAGAGTGCTAGGGAACCTACGTCTCTCACACACTTTCTAGGCACCCACGGAGTCAGCCTCTGGGTGTGGGGATGCAAAACCCAGCCAGGGGCCCTTGGAACCTGGTGCTCTCCGTGGGAGCTTGTCTGGGCGGCCAAGGAACCGCTGAAGGAGCCCTGCAGTTGCCCTTCCTTTCCCTCTGACAGAGCTTTCACTGCTGGAGCCCTTGGCAGTGTGCAACCCACCAGCCCTAAGCCCTCCTTAAGGACGCTGGGACCTAAGTGCAAAGGCAAGGCAGGATTGAGCTGAGCAAGGAAGGCGCCAGTGGCGTTTCCGAGGTCCTGCAGCCTGCTCCTTCCTGGGGAGGCAGCCTAAAAGCAAGGCAAGTCTGGCAAGGCTCGCCGGCAGAGCATCTTGGTGCCAGGAACTCTGCCAGATCGGGCCTCTGAGCAGAGCTAGAGATCTGCCGTACTGGAGTCGCACTTAGCTTCGTGTAAGCAGGGCTTTCAGCTTGACGGGGCTTGCTGCCTCCTCTTCCCCGAGGAGGCTCGCTTCCCTGCTGGCTGTGCACTCGCCTATCAGGCGGGGCGCAGGGCTCCTCCAGCAGGTCTTGCCTCAGGGGCTGCTTCCCTGAGTTGGGGCTGTGGGCAGGAACCCAGACACGCAGGATCAGGCCCCAACCCTGCACATGTCTCTGCTGGGGAGGAGAGTGCTAGGGAACCTACGTCTGTCATACACTTTCTGGGCACCCAAGGAATCAGCCTCCGTGTGTGCGGGGCTGAAAACCCAGCCAGGGCCTGGGCCTGGTGCTCTCCGTGCGGCGCTGATCTGGGGGCCAAGAACCGCTGGAGGAGCCCTGCAGTTGCCCTTCCTTCCCTCTGACAGAGCTCTCACTGCTGAAGCCCTTGGCAGTGTGCAACCCACCAGCCCCTAAGCCTCCCAAGGACTGGACCTAAGTGCAAAGGCAAGGCAGGATTGGAGCTGAGGCAAGGAAGGCAGCCAGTGGCGTCTCCCAGGCTCGCTGCAGCAGCTCCTTCCTGGGGAGGGAGCCTAAAAGCAAGGCAAGTCTGGGCAAGGCTAGCCCCCGGCCGAGCAGCCTCGCGCCAGAACTCTGCCAGATCGGGGCTCTGAGCAGAGCTAGAGCTCTGCCGTACTGGAGGCCCACTTAGCTCCGTGCAAGCAGGGCTTTCCTCTTGACGGGGCTCGGCTGCCTCCTCTTCCCGAGGAGGCTCGCTTCCCTGCTGGCTGTGCACTCGCCTATCAGGCGGGGCGCAGGGCTCCTCCAGCAGGTCTTGCCTCAGGGCTGCTTCCCCTGAGTTGGGGCTGTGGGCAGGAACCCAGACACGCAGGATCAGGCCCCAACCACCTGCACATGTCTCTGCTGGGGAGGAGAGTGCTAGGGAACCTACGTCTGTCATACACTTTCTGGCACCCAAGGA
>NW_017190668.1:0-11174 GCF_001704415.2 Capra hircus | reverse complement strand
GAGGGTGTTTGCTATGACCAGTGCATTTTCTTGGCAAAACTCTGTTAGTCTTTGCCCTGCTTCATTCCACATTCCAAGGCCAAATTTGCCTGTTACTCCAGGTGTTTCTTGACTTCCTACTTTTGCATTCCAGTCCCCTGGAATGAAAAGGACATCTATTTTGGGGTTTAGTTCTAAAAGGTCTTGTAGGTCTTCATAAAACCGTTCAACTTCAGCTTCTTCAGCATTGCTGGTTGGGGCATAGACTTGATAACTGTGATGTTGAATGGTTTGCCTTGGAGACGAACAGAGATCTTTCTGTCGTTTTTGAGACTGCATCCAAGTACTGCATTTTGGACTCTTTTGTTGACCATAATGGCTCCTCCATTTCTTCTGAGGGATTCCTGCCCACAGTAGTAGATATAATGGTCATCTGAGTTAAATTCACCCATTCCAGTCCCTTTTAGTTCGCTGATTCCTAGAATGTCGACGTTCACCCTTGCCATCTCTTGTTTGACCACTTCCAATTTGCCTTGATTCATGGTCCTGACATTCCAGATTCCTATGCAATGTTGCTCTTTACAGCATCGGATCTTGCTTCTCTCACCAGTCACATCCACAGCTGGGTATTGTTTTTGCTTTGGCTCCATCCCTTCATTCTTTCTGGAGTTATTTCTCCACTGATCTCCAGTAGCATATTGGTTACCTAATGACCTGGGGAGTTCCTCTTTTGGTATCCTATCATTTTGCCTTTTCATACTGTTCATGGGGTTCTCAAGGCAATACTGAAGTGGCTTGCCATTCCCTTCTCCAGTGGACCACATTCTGTCAGACCTCTCCACCATGACCCGCAGGGTTGCCCCGCAGGCATGGCTTGGTTTCATTGAGTTAGACAAGGCTGTGGTCCTAGTGTGATTAGATTGACTAGTTTTCTGTGAGTATGGTTTCAGTGTGTCTGCCCTCTGATGCCCTCTTGCAACACCTACCATCTTACTTGGGTTTCTCTTACCTTGGGCGTGGGGTATCTCTTCACGGCAGCTCCAGCAAAGCACAGCCGTTGCTCCTTACCTTGGACGAGGGGTATCTCCTTAGCCGCCGTGCCTGACCTTCAATGTGGGATAGCTCCTCTAGGCGCTCCTGTGCCTGGCAGCCACCGCTTCTGGGGTTGCTCCTCCAGGCCGCCGGCCCTGGCCTCGGGCATGGGTGGCTCCTCCCAGGTGCCGCCCCTGGCCTTGGGCGCGAGGTGGCTTCTCCTGGCCTCCCCGACTGACACTGACCTCGGACGCGGGGTAGCTCCTCTCGGCCACCACCCCTGACCTCGGACGCGGGGTGTCTCCTCCTGGCCAACTTGACTCCTTGTTGCTTTCTGGTGGGTGCTTAGTCGCTCAGTCGTCGTGTCTGACTCTTTGCGACCCCGTGAACTAAGCCTACCGGACTCCTCTGTCCATGGGATTCTCCAGGCAAGAATACTGGAGTGAGTTGCCATTTCCTACTCCAGGGGATCTTCCCGATCCAGGGATTGAAACTGCGTGTCCTGTGTCTCCTGCATTGCAGGCGAGTTCTTAGCCTGCTGAGCCATCCCGGAAGCATTACTGCTTTATGCCAATACAAATGTGCCAATTTAAAGTTTTACTTGAAGACTGGATGCCTGTTCAAGTTTCTCCTCAGTAATGAATTTGTGACCAAATGAAATATGCAATATCATATACAAATTTTATAATTTTATGTAAACATGCAATTTTATGAATTTGAACCAAATTGAATATTCAGTGTTATATACAAATGTTGCTGTTTTCTATAAACATGCAATTTAAAGAATTTGTGGCAAAATTAAATATGCAATGTTATATAAAAAGTTTATAATTTTATATAAATAAGCAATTGGATGAATTTGTGACCAAATTACATGGCAGTTACATAAAAATTTTGCAATTTTATGTAAACATGCAATTTTATGACTTTGTGACCAAATTAAATATGTGATGTTATATACAAGTATTATAATTTGATATATAGTTTTATACATTTTGACAAATATGGAATATCATAAAAAGTATAAAAACTATCAAAATGTTATGAAATTATATACCTTTCTATAAATATACAATTTTATGAATTTGTGACCAAATTAAATATGTAATTTTATATAAAAAGAGGCATGTGTGTGTTTTTTCCCATCCTCTGGTTCTCTGGAGCAGTTCTGAGTGAAGGGTACAGGGGTGTGTTCTTGCTGTGTGACCCACTCCTTCCTTCTCCCTTTATGCCTCAGGTTCATCCTGCATGGGTGTGTCTCCTGCTCTGACTCAAGATTTTCAGATGCCAGATTCCTAGGGGACTGGAATTCAGCCCCTTCTCCATCCACCTCCTCTCCGCTCTTCCCCTGGGAGAGGGGCTCCAGCCTGGCCAGGCTCCTGCCAGCCTCCCCCTTGCGGTGTCTCTGAGTCCTGTCTGGGCCTGCTGGGCTCCCTGGAGGTACAGACTGGCTCTGACAGAGCTGTTGGGAAGGGCTGGTGGGGCCCTGGTTGCTGGGGTTCTTCTGCGGCCCCTCACTTGTGAGCCTCCTGCCCCTCTGGGGCCACCTTCCCTTCTGTCCCTGCTGTCCTTTCTGCATCCTCATCACAGTGGGTCTGGTGGCTCAGCCCTGCAACCTCATGGGAGACCCAACTCCCTTCCCCTAGACCGTAGAGCCTTAGGGTAGGATCCCCCACCCACCTAGATTTCCTGAGGGAGCCCCATGGTCCCAGCCCATCCCCTTCCTAAGAGCAAAGGTGCTAGTGCAGAGCTGCACACCCCCATGACTGCCCCCACTGCTGCCTGTGAACAATTACATATTACATCAGGAGTGGGAAGAAAAGTATTTTAGATCACAAATCGAGAGGAAGAGGTGAATTTACAACCTCTTTAAATTCTTGAAAAGCAGTGTTTAAAAAAAAAAAAAAGAAAAGCAGTGTTGCCTGTGTGAGACCCCTATTTCAAATCATCCAAGTTGTCCTTGAATGGAGAGATTGACTGGGCCTCCATTTTTATTTGTGTCTGTTAACACTTTATGAGTAGCCTAAGGGGTGGGGGGTGGGTGAGGGTATTAGGGGCAATATTATATAATCAATAGGCTTGAGCTTCCCTGGTGGCTTACATGATAAAGGGTCTGCCTGCAATGCAGGAGCCACGGGTCCAATCCCGGGGTGTGGAAGATCTCCTGGAGAAGGAAATGGCAACCCACTCCAGTATTCACGACAGAAGAGCCTGGCAAGTCCCAGTCCATGGGGTCACAAGGAGTCGGACATGACTGAGTGGCTAACATTTCACATATGGATACATCTGAGCAGTTTTACAGGATAGGTAAATTACCTATATTAGTGGAAATTACCATTATACTTAGTGTTTTAAAACTGCAGCATTATTCTTGTTGTCCAGTCACTCAGTCGTGTCTGACTCTTTGTGACCCCGTGGACGGCAGCATGCCAGACCTCCCTGTCCTTCACCCTCTCTCAGAGTTTGCTCTAACTCACATCCACTGAGTCGGTGATGCCATCCAACCATCTCATTGTGTCAACCACTTCTTTTCATGCCTTCAATCTTTCCCAGCATCAGAGTAGTGAGTCGGCTCTTCCCATCAGGTGGCCAAAGTATTGGAGCTTCAGCTTCAGCATCAGTCCTTCCAATGAATATTCAGGGTTGATTTGCTTCAAGATTGACTGATTTGATCTCCTTGCTATCCCAAGGGACTCTCATGGGTCTTCTCCAGCACCACAGTTAAACAAAGCATCAGTTCCTCGCTGCTCACCCTTCTTTATGGTCCTGCTTTCATATCCGTACTTGACTACTGGAAATACTATAGCGCTGACCAGATGGATCTTTGTCAGCAAAGTGATGTCTCTGTTTCTAATACGGCATCTAGGTTTGTCACAGCCTTTATTACATCGCCATTTCTAATGGTTCAGTGTAGTTTGGTTCTCTGATACTGAGTCTCACCAGATTGGGGCTGTGGTCCCTTCAAGGCCTGAATGGAAAGGACGTGCTTCCAAGCGTACACATGAGGTGGGGGCTGGATTCAGTTCTTGGGGGCAGTTGGCAGGAGGCTGTCCTTTGTCCTTGTGATGTGGGCCTCTCCGTTTATTGTTTATTGTGATGTGGGCCTCTCCACTTATTGTTTATTAGTTACTCAGTCATGTCAGACTCTTTGTAACCCCGTGGACTGTAGCCTATCAGGCCCCTATGTCCATGGAGTTCTCCAGGCAAGAATACTGGAGTGGGTGCTATTTCCTTCTCCAGGAGATCTTCCCAAACCAGGGATCAAAGCCAAGTCTCCTGAATTAGTGGACAGATTCTTCACGGCTGAGCCACCAGGGAAGCCCAGTCCTCTCCATATGTGTGTATGTACATGCTAAGTCACCTCAGCTATGTCTGACCCTTTGCGACCCTGTACCAGGCTCCCTCTGTCCATGGGATTCTCCAGGCAAGAATACTGAGGTGGATTGCCATGACTTCCTCCAGGGGCTCTTTCCAATTCAGGTACTGAACTGGCATCTCTTAGGTCTGTAGCAATGGCAAGCAGGTTCTTTACCCCAGTGCCACCAGGGAAGCCCGGGCCTCTCCATAGGGCTGCACAAAACATGGCAGCTTGTTTCATCAGAGCAAGTGAGTGACAGGAGGTGGGGGAAGTCACCATCCTTTTACCCTGATCTTGAGACATCCCACTGCTTCTGTTGATCCATTTCTCGGTATTTTGTCTGAAATTCTGACAGGTCTGAGATCCTACTTCTGAGTTAACGAGTTACCTTACCACAGTTATTTATATGAGTCTTTATGAGTGTGCATGTACACCTGGGTAGCATGTATTTATACCAGTATACAAGTGTATATGTATGCATACAAACATACATGCTAGCCAACTGTATATACACCAGCCCGTCATGAGATCTCTGGATCAAGCATCAGACTGTTTTGTTGCCGAGTAACCTTAGCCCTGGTTCCCCATAGGGGGAGAGGGTAGAGGCATGTGTACCTGTGTGTGCAATGGGGTTTATGCATAAATTCCAGGTTATGAAACTCAGAGCTTAAATAGATGGCTGACGCATCTGCTCCTGCTCTCCTCCTCAGTAGGAAAGATCCAGTATTTCCTTCTGGAATAGAAACAAAGCCTCTTTCGGAGGAAAGAAGCCTAGAATGTGAGTACGTGGCCCTGATCGGCAGGGGAAAACTTCTAGCCGCTACAGGGCGGTAGCCAACCTCTCCCTTCTAAGGCGTGTCAACTATTTGTGCTTGTTGCATGCTAAGGCGCTTCAGTCATGTCTAACTCTTTGCAGCCTATGGACCTTAGCCCACCAGGCTTCTTTGTTCATGGATTCGCCATGCAAGAATACTGGAGTGGGTTGCCATGCTCTCTTACAGAGGCTCTTCTTGGTCCAGAGATGGAACCAGCAACTCTTAGGTCTCCTGCATTGTCAGGGAGGGTTCTTTACCACTAGCACCACCTGAAGAGTCCTGTTAACCCTTCAAACAGCCTTTAAGCAAAGTTTCCCACATCTTTGCTCAAAAAACTTAAACTTTAAGCAAATCTGAATAATGTCATGCCCATTTTTATAAATTGAAAATAATAGGATTAAAGGCCAGAAATTTGTCCCCAGTAGTAAAGATAAGCAGGGTGCACACAGTCTCTGCCTGGATATTAAACATTCACTCTGTAGAATTTCATTCAGTTCAGTTCAGTTCAGTCACTCAGTCGTGTCCGACTCTTTGCGACCCCATGAATCGCAGCACGCCAGGCCTCCCTGTCCATCACCATAAGGGTGGTGTCATCTGCATATCTGAGGTTATTGATATTTTTCCTGCAATCTTGATTTCAGCTTGTGCTTCCAGTCCAGCGTTTCTCATGATGTACTCTGCATAGAAGATAAATAAGCAGGGTGACAATATACAGCCTTGACGGACTCCTTTTCCTATTTGGAACCAGTCTGTTGTTCCATGTCCTGTTGCTTCTTGACCTGCATATAGGTTTCTCAAGAGGCAGGTCAGGTGGTCTGGTATTCCATCTCTTTCAGAATTTTCCACAGTTTATTGTGGTCCACACAGTTAAAGGCTTTGGCATAGTCAATAAAGCAGAAATAGATGGTTTTTTTTGAACTCTCTTGCTTTTTCGATGATCCAGAGATGTTGGCAATTTGATCTCTGGTTCCTCTGCCTTTTCTAAAGCCAGCTTGAACATCTGGAAGTTCACGGTTCACATAGTGCTGAAGCCTGGCTTGGAGAATTTTGAACATTACTCTACTAGCATGTAAGATGAGTGCAAATGTGCGGTAGTTTGAGCATTCTTTGGCAATGCCTTTTTTGGGATTGGAACGAAAACTAACTTTTTCCAGTCCTGTGGCCACTGCTGAGTTTTCCAAATGTGCTGGCATATTGAGTGCAGCACTTTCACAGTATCATCTTTCAGGATTTGAAATAGCTCAACTGGAATTCCATCACCTCCACTGGCTTTGTTTGTAGTGATGCTTTCTAAGGCCCACTTGACTTCACATTCCAGCATGTCTGGCTCTTCACACCATCGTTTTTACCTTGGTCGTGAAGCTCTTTTTTGTACAGTTCTTCTGTGTATTCTTGCCACCTCTTCTTAATATCTTCTGCTTCTGTTAGGTCCATACCATTTCTGTCCTTTATTGAGCCCATCTTTGCATGAAATGTTTCCTTGGTGTCTCTAATTTTCTTGAAGAGACCTCAAGTCTTTCCCATTCTATTGTTTTCCTGTATTTCTTTGCATGGATCGCTGAGGAAGGCTATCTTATCTCTCTTTGCTCTTCTTTGGAACTCTGCATTCAGATGCTTATATCTTTCCTTGCAGATGGTGATTGCAGACATGAAATTAAAAGGTGCTTACTCCTTGGAAGGAAAGTTATGACCAACCTAGACAGCATATGAAAAAGCAGAGACATTGCTTTGTCAACAAAGGTCTGTCTAGTCAAGGCTAAGATTTTCTAGTAGTCATGTATGGATGTAAGAGTCAGACTATAAAAACAGCTGAGCAGAGAATTAATGCTTTTGAACAGTGGTGTTGGAAAAGACTCTTGAGAGTCCTTGGACTGCAAGAGATCCAACCAGTCCATCCTAAAGGAAATCAGTCCTGGGTGTTCATTGGAAGGACTGATGTTGAAGCTGAAACTCCAATATTTTGGCCACATGATCTGAAGAGCTGACTGATTTGAACAGACCCTGATGTTGGGAAAGATTGAAGGCAGGAGGAGAAGAGGATGACAGAGGATGAGACGGTTAGATGGCATCACCGACTCAATGCACATGAGTTTGGGTAAAGCCCGGGAGTTAGTGATGGACAGGGAGGCCTGGTGTGCTGGGGTTCATGGGGTTGTCAAGAGTCAGACACGACTGAGCCACTGAAATGAACTGAACTGAACTGAATAGATACACAGATGTAGAGGAAGGACTTGTGAACTCAGCTGAGGAAGAGGGAGGGACAAATTGAGAGAGTAGCATTGAAACATAGCCACTACCATATGCAAAATAGCTAGCTAGTGGGAAGTTGCTATATAACATAGGGAGCCCAGCAGGGAGCTCTGTGACGACCTAGAGGGTGGGATGGTGGGAAGTGCGAGGCAGGCTCACCAAAGAGTGGATAATATACTTATGGCTTATTTGTGTTGTTGTACGAGGAAAACCAACCAAGCATTGTAAAGCAGTTATTCTTCAATTAAAAATAAATAAATACAATCTGAAAACTATCATTCAACACATATGCAATGTCATTAAACCTGTATGGAATCATCTTCTCTTCCTAGTTGTTTTTCCACTATAAGTACTTATAAATATCATTAAAGGTTTTGAAAATATGATTTTAATATCCACATAGTATTGCTTAATACATCATACATAAATAATGAAATTTCAGTCTCAAGATAGAACATAATACCAAAAAAGGTTTCCAGTCTAAACTAAAGCTTGCATTTTAATTCAGCTTAATGAGAATTCCTCTGAAGATCTAAAAATTCTCAGGAAAAGTAAATTATGTGGAATCCTTTTTGCTTTCATCTGTTATGCCTTATTGTCATCTATTTCTAAGGACTCTTGGACTTTGACATTTTGCATTTGACTGTAATTTTTGACTGAGAGAAAATCTTAAATTTAGATATTACGAATGTCAAGAAGTAGTCTTGTAAGTGTGAATCATTCAGTCATGTCCAGTTATTTGTGACCCATGGACTGTAGCCCACCAGGTCCTCTGTCCAGAGAATTTTCCAGGCAAGAATATTGGAGTGCGTAGCCATTCCTTTCTCGAGGGATCTTCCTGACCTAGGGGTCAAACCTAAGTCTCCTGGATTGCAGGCAGATTCTTTACCATATGAACTACCAGAGAACCCTGACTCTGCTGTACATGGATGTAAAAATCCTTAAAAGAATATTAGCAATCCAAATTGATGAATACATTAAAAGAATCATACACTATGATCAAATGTAAGTTATTCTGTGCCTGCAAGCATGATTTATGATCTGCACATCAATCACTGTGATACACAATATGAGCAAAACTAAGAATAAAATCACATGATCTTCTCAATAATTGCAGAAAAAGCTTTCGACAAAGGGTAACATCAATTTAGATACAATCTCTCAGTACAGTGGCTATACATGGAACATACTAAAGGGTATATAAGACAAGCCCACGGCTAACATCCAACTCAGTGGTAAAGAGGTGAAAAGTGACAGTGAAGTCTGTCGGTTGTGCCCGACTCTTGGCGACCCCAGGGACTGTAGCCTATCAGGCTCCTCCGTCCATGGATTTTCCAGGCAAGTGTACTGGAGTGGGTTCCCATTTCCTTCTCCAGGGGATCTTCGCAGCCCAGGGATCCAACCTGGGTGTCCCACATTGTAGGCAGATGCTTTACCATCTGAGCCACCAGAGGTTTTCCTAAAAGATCAGGAAAGAACAAGGATGTCCACGCTCACCTATCTTGCTCATCATAGCAGTGGAAGTGTCCTTCCCAGAGTAACTAGGCAGGAAAAGGAAATTAAAGGCATCCCCATCAGAACAGATGAAGTTACACTGTCACTATTTGATTACAACAGGATTTATATGTAACCTTAAAAACTCCACCAAGTAACAACTATTAAAACTAATAAACTCAGCAATATAGCAAGATATGAACCAGCAGAGAGAGAACAGAACAGTCCATATACAAATGCATAAAAAAAAAAACCCTGAAATAATTTAACCGAGGGGCAGAAATACCTGTACAGTCACAGGCTCCAAGACCTAGAGTCTGGGTTCAAATCCCAGCTCACCCCACTGACCTGCAGAGTGACCCAGGGCAAATCACACAATAATCTGAGGCTCAACATATTCAACTGTAAAATGAACACAAAACCAGTGTCTCCTCCCAGGGCTGTGAAACTCCAAGGAAATGCTTATTTAGGCCGAAGGGTTGGAGTGTCTCCAGGTGCCTCTCCTTGTATGAAACTCCTCTAGAACTGGGCTCTCCTGATCCTGTGGGCGAGGGTCAAAGGTAGAGCCTGGGAGCCAAACGGGACTGGACAAGAACGAGGACAAAAAAATACTAGTTCTGTGTCAATGAGGGAAGCCACCTCCTTTCCAGATCTCAGAGTGGGGCCTGCACCGAGGGCCATGCACAGTCAGAAGTGATAACTCCGAACCCCCCCCCACAGCAGGGATGGAGGCTTCCTGTCAAGAACCTTCTCTCTGGTCCAGGCTCCAGTGTGATGTAGTGTTGCTTCCTGAGTTTTCCACGTCTCCACCAGGCAAAGAGCTCTTGGGAGCTGGAGGTCTATTAAACCACAGGGGCCTGAGAGTCAGAATGACACAAGGGCGAACAACATTGAAAACTAGCTATATTTTTAAAAAGTGACAGAAGTACAGACGAGGCAGGGGATGAGAAGCAGAAGGACTGACGACCTCTCAACCTTTAGCAGAAATATCTCCACACCAGCTCAGCAGAGCCTACAGGAGGAAAATAGAATGGAAAAGCAGGCTATGGATATATCTCCACACTGCTGGACCCAGAGATCCAAGTCCCAATCCACCAACATCGTTCTGCATATCCAGACACCAAGAGGAAGAAACACAGACCTTGCCTTAGGAAGTCTCAGCCAGACTTAATATTGGGGTTGCTGAGCATGGTCACATGGTCACTATGGACTCAGACCCTCCTCCATGCTCACATCCTCTGCTCTCACAGAAACATACACGGTTCACTACACAGAACCCTCTGAGGGTACTTGTGTATACTAGAAACTGGCAATGGTGAAATGCAAAGAAAAGACACAGAAATGGAAACATGCCTCTGGGGAGCTCTATAAATTAGAAAGATCTGAAGTGCTTGATACTTGGCATTTTTTAAAAAGCTTTTTAATAGGTAAACTCAGAAAGGACATTTCCAGGAGAAAGGACAAAAGAATCATGGGCAATTTGGTATCCATATGGGAAAGTAAGTTGGATCCCTACCTCACAAAACACCACCAAACCAATTAGACACATACTGAGAACCAAATAGATTTAAGGGCCTAGATCTGATAGATAGAGTGCCTGATGAACCCTGGACTGAGGTTCGTGACATTGTACAGGAGACAGGGATCAAGACCATCCCCATGGAAAAGAAAATGCAAAAAAGCAAAATGGCTGTCTGCGGAGGACTTAGAAATAGCTGTGAAAAGAAGAGAAGTGAAAAGCAAAGGAGAAAAGGAAAGATATAAGCATCTGAATGTAGAGTTCCAAAGAATAGCAAAAAAGAGATAAGAAGCCTTCCTCAGTGATCAATGCAAAGAAATAGAGGAAAACAACAGAATGGGAAAGACTAGAGATCTCTTCAAGAAAATTAGAGATACCAAGGGAACATTTCATGCAAAGATGGGCTCGAAAAAGGGCAGAAATGGTATGGACCTAACAGAAGCAGAAGATATTAAGAAGAGGTGGCAAGAATACACAGAAGAGCTGTACAAAAAAGAGGCTTCATGACCAAGATAAAAACGATGGTGTGATCACTCACCTAAGAGCCAGACATGGCTTAGAAAGCATCACTATGAACAAAGCCAGTGGAGGTGATGGAATTCCAGTGGAGCTATCTCAAATCCTGAAAGATGATGTGTGTGAAAGTGCTGCACTCAAGTTGCCAGGCAAATTTGGAAAACTCAGCAGTGGCCACGGACTGGAAAAGGTTAGTTTCATTCAATCCCAA
>NW_017190667.1:0-11174 GCF_001704415.2 Capra hircus | reverse complement strand
CAATAGATCAGGCTGAAGGATGAGAAGGATGAACGGGTAATAAGGACCTGAACCCTGCAGGAAAGTCTCTGATCAAGAGGCTCCAGATTGAGTGCTTCCTGGATGCACATGGCCCTCTTCTCAGACCAACAAAATGAGTCTCCTCACCCTGTTCTGGGTCCAAGCATCCCACACACGACAGTAAGTGCACCACCTTTCATACGGTTCGTTACTGTTCATGTTCCTGGGGTTCTTGTGGCAAGAATAATTGGCCACCGGATGTGCAGAGACGGGTCACTGGAAAAGAGCCTGATGCTGGGAAGACTGAGGATTGCTGGCAATTCTGGGCTTTTTGGCAGAAAATTGCCAATACTGGCAATTCCTCTGGGTTTTTTTTCAGGCCAGAAGGGTAGCAGACTTATCAGAATTTCAGTCACTTCTATCCGTCCAAGAACTGCAGCTGCCTTCAAGGGAAATCCACAAAAAATGACTTATCTCGCCTTTGCCCATCATTCAGTCTGTCTTTGGCTCTCCTCAAAATCTTCCTGTTCTTCTCCTCCTGAGCCCACACGTGGCAGTTTTGTACTCTGTACTTTTGTGTTTTGTACTTTGTACCAGGTCTTGAGTGTGTGGTTCTGCCTGCAGGAGAGTCTGCTTGTCAGGAGCTTGTCTGAAATGATTTTTGAGCCTTAGTTCTTTCGCTGACTTGTGTGATCTGGAACAAGTCACGTCCCTGCCTTTGCCTGTTTCCCTATGTACATAATAAAATAATAACTCTGCCCCTCTTCAGAAGAATCACATGGTAAAAAAGTAAATGAATTGCAAATGGCCAAGTGCTCTTCTGATAGAATCATACCCTTCGCTCCTCCTGGCCTTCCACAGGCTCTCCAGGGTCCAGGGTGCCCCATGACCTCTATCCTAGGGAAGCAGGCCCTTAACAGGGAGGGAGAATTGGACCTCAGTGTTTCAGCCCGCCTCCCACCTACTTCCCCTTGGACATAAATCAGGATGGTGAAGATCCCAACTTTAGAGTCAGACCTGGGCTTCTATTTCTCTTTACATCTCTGAGATCTCGGATAAGCCGTTTCCCTCTCCTTGATGAGCAAGGCTGCCCTTTGCCTCCTCCTTGATGGGGAACCCCCTGCTGACACAGTGCTGTTCACAAGCCTCGTGTGGTTCTCGCCTCTGCTTCCACATCTGGCCTGGCAACGCTTGTCCTTCTGCACTTGCTCCTCTGGCTCCTAAGTATGTTAGGTCACTCTTGACTTTGAACTGCCTCTTTACAAAAAAGCAATCCTGTTTCTCCAGTCACCTAAAGCAGTGTTACCTGAGCCCCCCGTGTCCACTGCAACCTTTGTGAGAAATGCATGTGGGCAGACGTCCACAGGTGAGGTCCTTCAGGGCTGAGTTTCTGCATTTCTCTGCAAGTCTGACTCTTTACCTGCTCCTTGCTGGCCCCCACCTGCCCCTCTTGGCGCCCCCCTACCCTACTCTCCCTGCACCAGGAGGAGGCTGCCCACGGATCATCAGGGCCAAACCCGCTCCAGGCCCCTCCCCTGCCTTGGCCTTGCTCCAGGGCTCCATGGTGGCCCCATGGTCAGCAGCCAGCTCTCATCCTCTAGATCGAAGCTCTGGAGCTCTGCAGCAACCTGTACCACATCGGCCAGAGCAAGGTCTTCTTCCAGGCCACCACGCTGGCCCACCTGGAGGAGGAGCAGGACCTGAAGATCACGGACGTCATGATCAGCTTCCAGGCCTGCTGCAGCGGCTACCTGGCTAGGAAGTGAGTCCCGGGACGCCCACACCTTGCTCGGGACCCGCAGCTCTCCTGTAACAGAGGGCACTGAGGAAGCGGGGCATGGGCGCCTCATGCCGGCAGGTGTCCCCCACGGAGGCCACGTGGCTTTCCCTGCCCCTGCTTCCTGGATTTCTGCCAGAGGTTGAAAGTGAGCAGGAGGGAGGGGTGACTGTGCTCAGATTTTACCTCCAGGAAAACCCCTGGCCACCGCCTTTCCTCCCTGTGTGCCTCCTGTAGGGGAGACACCCAGAGCCGGCTGTCCCCAGAGGACCCCGAGCTCCAGGGAGGAGGCTCCCTTAAGTCCTGACAGCTCCTGTGGGGTCAGGGGCAGGCTCATGCAGGACAGCAGGAGGGGCAGCTGCACGTTTGCGCCTTGACCCCTCTGTGTCAGTGCCTCTAGCCTGAGCCCTGAGCGCTGGGGAGAGAGCGTGAGAGTGTGGTGTTTGGATAGATGGATGTTTGCAGGTCATGAGCTGCTGATATTCTTTTGCCCAACAACGGTGGTTTTCTGAGTTGCTTGAAGAAAGCCCCCGCTCTCCCCAGGCCATGGCTGCCTTATCTGCAAAATCAGATCAAATTCCTGGCCTTTGTTATGGGTGATTGTAAGACCAAATTGCAGTGTGTGGGCCTCATGGAATAACACCCATCACTGACCGTCCCTCAAAACCTGGGGGGAGGTGACCATGATGGCCAGGGACATCTCTTAGGATCAAGCAACCCAATGGAAGGTCAGGTGTAGGCCCATTGCAGCCTCTTCTGCTTGGGGGCAAAGAAGAAAAAGTCCAACAGCAGTTGAGTTGCGAGACACTCAGGCTGAGTTACCTTTTCTTCTCCATTTCTTTGTAAAACAGAGCCAGCACTCCTAGAGCTGACGTGAGATTCAACAGGAAAGGCGTGGACCGTGCCAGCATGGCACCTGGCACTCGCTCTGCCCCCGTCCACAGAGGCTCTCTGCTCAGGAACCAAATGGAGGCAGGGCCAGCTCTCCGTTGTAGACTTCTCTGAGTCGCCAGGACACTGGTTTTCTGACAAAAGTCCTCCATTTGGAGAGAAAATATCAAGTTGTCAGATGGAGATAAGCCAGGGGAGAGAAAAAGGCTGTGTGCTCTCAGCCCTCCCCACGAACTGCTGCGTCCACCTAATGGCAGTGACCACTAAGGCCAGGCTCCTCCTATGAGCCACTGGGACCAAAGACACTAGTTCCGTCCCTCCCAGCAGGGCTAAGTCGAGAGGGATCTGGTCAAAAGGGTGGGAGGGGCATGGACAGGGTGTCAGAGGAGTGGCCTGAGGCCCTCCCCAGGTACCATGGGAGCAAGGCAGGGGACTGTGGACTCTACAGGGGAAGGTCCTAGAGGGCTTCTCAGAGGAGGTGATGTCAGATTTGGGCTTCGCTGCATGAACATGCTCTTCCAGGTGGTTGCAGCAGGTGACCCTAGCAGAAGGTCCTCTGTAAGTAAGTGCCTAGAGTCCGCATGGACGTGACACTCAGCAGCAGCAGTATGACCAGTATGCAGTGAGCAGGTGGCATTTTCTGGGATTGGGTCCCATGCTGGTGGCATGAAGGTGAATAAGGCAAGCAGGCTAGCGAGTGTGGGTGGGTAGAGAAGGCAGAGGGGGCTGGGAAGAAGCCTATGGGCTGAGGGCAAGGGCCTCACAGTGTGTTGGTGGCAGGTCTTTTTTCAAGGAGCACAGAGCAGGATGAACTGAGCCAAGAATGACCTAGAATGTCAAGACTGGGCTTGTTTCTCTAAGGAGAGTAGTGGGGGTGGGAAAAGCCCAGGGTGGGGCCTGGTGGGCAGAATATTTGATGCAAGTGACTCAGAATTGAGTGTGTTCAATTTCCCTCTTCGGTTCTCTGGGTTTATCTGGACCCACAGGATGCGTGGTTTATTGCAGAGACACACAGCTTGTGGCTACACCTGCAACACTGAGAACAACTGGATCTTGTTCACACTCAGCCAGAGAAGATTCCTGGGTTATCAGGGAAGTAGGATCCCCACCCATCTCCCCATCCTCACAACCGCCTGAGAAAAGGATGATTGTCACTAGTTGACAGAAGGAATGGAAGCTCAGAGAAGTGAGGTCATGGCCGAGGCAGCAGGTAAGCAGGGGCAGAGCCTGCATGTGGAGGCAGGTGTGCTTGGCAGCTTCCTCCCACCCCTGCGCCCCTGGACAGCACAGAGGGAGGGCGACACCTGCTCAGGTGGCTCAGCTTGGAAGATGGGCTCCTGAGACGAGAGCCGACACCCCAGAAGGAAGAGGTATGTTGCAGGTGCTCAGCCCTTTGGGAAACTGGAGGAAACGGAGGGGGTGGAGGAGGAAAGAGGAGTCAGAGCCTCTCCTGCTGTGGCCTGGCCACCTTGAGGCTGCCCGCAGGTGCTGCGCTGAAGCTGATGGAGGAAAGGGTTCCTCTTGAGTTACAAGGAATCCAGGTTTATCCTCACCTTGTCTCTTGAATGCCTGCTTAGTGCCAGTCCCTGCGGGGATACTGAGGCCTGAGAGGAGAGGAACAGGAGAGCAAGTGGGGAGACGCAGGGCTTGCTACACAAGGCCCATATTATGATCCCGGTTTATAATTTAAAGACGAAAAGTCACGCTGTGAACACATCAGTATAACAGGAGGGACATGGGCTTTGATCTTTGTGTTTTACAGGCAAAAACAATGCTGGAAACTTTTGGGTTACTAAAACCATGTTCCCCTCTCACATATCCATGTCAGAAAGTCAGAGTGGGCCTCCACTCTGCCCATGGAGAGCTGTGTGACCCTGGGCAATCACCTCCCCTGGAATTGTTTCTTCATTTTCTTTCTCTTTTTTAAATCTTATTATTTAACTTTTTATTTTTTATAAGCATATAGCTGATTAACATTGCTGTGATAGTTTCAGGTGGACAGTAAAGGGACTTGGCCATACACATACATGTATCTGTTCTCCTACAAACTCCCCAACTATCCAGACAGCCACATAACATTGAGCTGAATTCCATGTAAACCAGTACAGTATTGTGAAGTAAAAAATAATAATAATAATTTAAAAAGATAAATGCACATCAAAAAGCATGTTTTATTTGTTGGTGGGGTGAAGAATGAGGGGAAAGGACAGATAGGGAGTTTTGAATGGACATGTATACACACCAATATTTAAAATGGATAATCTTCAGTTTCTTACTCAAATTTTTAATATATATATGTATATACTTTTTTTTAAAATTTGAGTGTGTCAGGTACTAGTTGAAACAAATGGGGTGAGTTGCTCCGTAGCATGTGGGATCTTAGTTCCTTGACCAGAGAGCAAACCCGTGTGCCCTACATTGCAAGATGATTTAACCACTGAACCACCAGGGAAGCACCGTTACTAAATTTTAAAAACTGGTTTCAGTCTTTTTCTGTGGATTTTAGTCTCTCTCGTGTGAATTTTCACCTTGTTGACTCCCAGTTCAGTTCAGTTCAGTCTCTTAGTTGTGTCCGACTCTTTGCGACCCCATGAATTACAGCACACCAGAGCTCCCTGTCCATCACCAACTCAAACTCACCTCCATCAAGTCGGTGATGCCATCCAGCCATCTCATCTTCTGTCGTCCCCTTCTCCTCCTGCCCCCAATCCCTCCCAGCATCAGAGTCTTTTCCAATGAGTCAAGTCTTCACATGAGGTGGCCAAAGTACTGGAGTTTCAGCTTTAGCATCATTTCTTCCAAAGAACACCCAGGACTGATCTCCTTTTGAATGGACTGGTTGGATCTCCTTGCAGCCCAAGGGACTCTCAAGAGTCTTCTCCAACACCACAGTTCAAAAGCATCAATTCTTCAGCACTCAGCTTTCTTCACAGTCCGACTCTCACATCCTTACATGACCACTGGAAAAAACCATAGCCTTGACTAGACTGACCTTTGTTGACAAAGTAATGTCTCTGCTTTTGAATATGCTATCTGGGTTGGTCATAACTTTCCTTCCAAGGAATAAGCGTCTTCTAATTTCATGGCCGAAATCACCACCTGCAGTGATTTTGGAGACCCCCAAAATAAAGTCTGACACTGTGTCCCCATCTATTTCCCATGAAGTGATAGGACCAGATGCCATGATCTTCGTTTTCTGAATGTTGAGCTTTAAGCCAACTTTCTCACTCCCCTCTTTCACTTTCATCAAGAGGCTTTTTAGTTCCTCTTCACTTTCTGCCATAAGGGTGGTGTCATCTGCATATCTGAGGTTATTGATATTTCTCCCAGCAATCTTTGATTCCAGCTTGTGCTTCCTCCAGCCCAGCATCTCTCATGATGTACTCTGCAATGAAGTTAAATAAGCAGGGTGACAATATACAGCCTTGATGTACTCCTTTTCCTATTTGGAACCAGTCTGTTGACTTTAGGTATTGCAAACAGTGTCTGCTGGTCTCTCCTTGGAATCTGACCTGGTTTATGGTGTCCTTTGCATGTTGTAATATTTAGAGGACAAATAATCAGACTTTCCTTTATGGCGGGATTTGTGTCTTGACTAGAAAGGTTTCCTCAGTCAATCTTATTTTTAACACTTTTTTTCTAGGGCCTTTGTAGTGTGTTCTTTCTGGCTTACATTTAGATCTCATTGGACTTGGTGATTGATTGATTAGAAGCTTTTTCTTTCCCCTCCCCCTCCTCCTTCCCCTTTCTCCTTTCCTCCTTCTTCTCATTCAAGCAGGACATATTTAGTGGGTACTTTTCTCAGTCATGGAGAAGGAAGTGGCAGTCCACTCCAGTACTAATGCCTGGAAAATCCCATAGACAGAGGAGCCTGGTAGGCTACAGTCTATGGGATCACGAAGAGTTGGACACGACTGAGTGACTTCACTTTTTCACTTTCTCAGTCAAGGTCTTCCCAGGTGGCGCTCGTGGTAAAGATCTCGCCTGCGAATGCAGGAGACGTGAGAGATGTGGGTTCAATCCCTGGGTCGGGAAGATCCCCTGATGAAGGACAAGGCAACCCTCTCCAGTACTCAGTCAGAGAGGAGCACACCCTTGCTTGTGTCTTCAAAGCAGCCTTCATGGCAGTCAGGGTATGACTCCACTCTCTTCCTCCAAAGTCCCCAGCAGCAGTTAGGGAAAGAGAGCGAGAGGCTGGAGGGAGCTGGGCCCACAGCCACGCTTGGCCCTGGATTACAATATGGGGCGTTCTCTGTTAGTCTCTGATAAGCCACTTCCTGGAAAGGGTATTTCTGGGAAACAGGAGGACTTTTGGAGAAGCCTGTCCCAGGCTTTGGAATGTCTGAATCAAGGGTCAGGCATGTATCAGATTTTAGATAAGTCCCATGTTTTCCCACAATTCTCTCTTCCTCTCTCATGTAATATTATCTTGGCTGGAGTCCGGAGACATGAGGAAATACAGGTGTTTCCTGCCACCTGAATGTACAGGGTTCCTATGAAAATTTTGCAAATCAAAATGGTATAGAGCATAGACAATCTAGGTCTCACATCACAGTTTATTGGCAGAGGCTAATCTTTTGGAAAGCAGGGGATGCCTGTAAAGGGAATACACTCAGAAATCTGATAATACTGTCTGTCAGAAAGAGCTTTTCATCCAGACAGACGAGGAAAATGTATGGAATTCCTGCGCTGCAGGTAAAGCAGGACTGTGCTGTGTCTTTGAGAAGCTGGATGTTTCATGACCCCATAAGGGTCCCTCCACCTCATATTTTCATATTGTTCATGGGGTTCTCAAGGCAAGAATACTGAAGTGGCTTGTCATTCCCTTCTCCAGTGGACCACATTCTATCAGACCTCTCCACCACAATCCACCCCAAGTTTGGGTGGCCCCAAACTAAGCATGGCTTAGTTTCATTGAGTTAGACAAGGCTGTGGTCCATGTGATTAGATTGACTAATTTGCTGTGATTTTATAGTATGTCTGCCTCTGCCCTCTGGCAAACCTACTATCTTATTTGGGTTTCTCTTACCTTGGGTGGGCTATCTCTTCACGGCTGCTTCAGCAAAGCACCGCCGCTGTTCCTTACCTTGGACGAGGGGTTATCTCCTCATGGCAGCCCCTCCTGACCTTGAACTTTGAGTAGCTCCTCTCGGCCCTCTTGCTCCCATGCAGCCACCGTGGTGCAGTATGATAAGATACTGAAAGAGGAACTCCCCAGGTCAGTAGGTGCCCAATATGCTACTGGAGATCAGTGGAGAAATAACTCCAGAAAGAATGAAGGGATGGAGCCAAAGCAAAAACAACACCCAGTTGTGGATATGACTGGTGAAAGAAGCAAGATCCGATGCTGTAAAGAGCATAGGAACCTGGAATGTCAGGTCCAAGAATCAAGGCAAATTGGAAATAGTCAAACAGGAGATGGCAAGAGTGAACGCTGACATTCTAGGAATCAGCGAACTAAAATGGACCGTAATGGGTGAATTTAACTCAGATGACCATTATATCTACTACTGTGGGCAGGAATCCCTCAGAAGAAATGGAGTAGCCATCATAGTCAACAAAAGAGTCCGAAACGCAGTACTTGGATTCAGTCTCAAAAACAACAAAATGATCTCTGTTTGTTTCCAAGGCAAACCATTCAGTATCACAGTAATCCAAGTCTATGCCCCAACCATTAAGGATGAAAAAGCTGAAGTTGAACAGTTCTATGAAGTCCTGCAAGACTTTTTAGAACTAACACCCAAAAATGATGTCCTTTTTATTATAGGGGACTGGAATGCAAAAGTAGGACGTCAAAAAAACACCTGGAGTAACAGGCAAATTTGGCCTTGAAGTGTAGAATGAAGCAGGGCAAAGGCTAATAGAGTTTTGCCAAGAGAACGCACTAGTCATAGCAAAAAACACCCTCTTCCAACAACCAGAGAAGACTCTACTCATGGAAGTCACCAGATGGTCAACACTGAAATCAGATTGATTTTATTCTTTGCAGCCAAAGATGGAGAGGCTCTATATAGTCAGCAAACACAAGACCAGGAACTGACTGTGGCTCAGATCATGAACTCCTTATTGCCAAACTCAGACTTAAATTGAAGAAAGTAGGGAAAGCCACTAGACCATTCAGTTCAGTTCAGTTCAGTTCAGTCGCTCAGTCAAGTCCAACTCTTTGCGATCCCATGAATTGCAGCACACCAGGCTTCCCTGTCCATCACCAACTCCCAGAGTTCACTCAGATTCATGCCCATCAAGTCAGTGATGCCATCCAGCCATCTTATCCCTGTCGTCCCTACTCCCCCTGCCTCCAGTCCCTCCCAGCATCAGACTCTTTTCCAATGAGTCAACTCTTCACATGAGGTGGCCAAAGTACTGGAGTTTCAGCTAGCATCATTCCCTCCAAAGAAATCCCAGGGATGATCTCCTTTAAAATGGACTGGTTGGATCTCCTTGCAGTCCAAGGGACTCTCAAGAGTCTTCTCCCACACCACAGTTCAAAAGTATCAGTTCTTCAGTGCTCAGCCTTCTTCACAGTCCAACTCTCACATCCATACATGACTACTGGAAAAGCCATAGCCTTGACTAGACGGACCTTAGTCGGCAAAGTAATGACTTTGCTTTTGAATAAGCTATCTAGGTTGGTCATAACTTTCCTTCCAAGTAGTAAGCGTCTTTTTAATTTCATGGCTGCAGTCACCACCTGCAGTGATTTTGGAGACCCCAAAATTGTCTGACACTGTTTCGCCATCTATTTCCCATGAAGTGATGGGACCCAGATGCCATGACTTCGTTTTCTGAATGTTGAGCTTTAAGCCAACTTTTTCACTCTCCTCTTTCACTTTCATCAAGAGGCGTTTTAGTTCCTCTTCACTTTCTGCCATAAGGGTGGTGTCATCTGCATACCTGAGGTTATTAATATTTCTCCCAGCAATCTTGATTCCAGCTTGTGCTTCTTCCAGTCCAGCGTTTCTCATGATGTACTCTGCATAGAAGTTAAATAAGCAGGGTGACAATATACAGCCTTGATGTACTCCTTTTCCTATTTGGAACCAGTCTGTTGTTCCATGTCCAGTTCTAACTGTTGTTTCCTGACCTGCATACAGATTTCTCAGGAGGCAGGGCAGGTGGTCTGGTATTCCCATCTCTTGAAGAATTTTCCACAGTTTCTTGTGATCCACACAGTCGAAGGCTTTGGCATAGTCAATAAAGCAGAAATAGATGTGTTTCTGGAACTCTCTTGCTTTTTCCATGATCCATCGGATGTTGACAATTTGATCTCTGGTTCCTCTGCCTTTTCTAAAACCAGCTTGAACATCAGGAAGTTCACGGTTCATGTGTTGCTGAAGCATGGCTTCGAGAATTTTGAGCATTTACTTTACTAGCATGTGAGATGAGTGCAATTGTGCGATAGTTTAAGCATTCTTTGGCATTGCCTTTCTTTGGAACTGGGATGAAAACCGACCTTTTCTAGTCCTGTGCCCACTGCTGAGTTTTCCAAATGTGCTGGCATATTGAGTGCAGCTCTTTCACAGCATCATCATTGAGGATTTAAAATAGCTCCACTGGAATGCCATTACCTCCACTAGCTTTGTTCGTAGTGATGCTTTTCTAAGGCCCACTTGACTTCACATTCCAGGATGTCTGGCTGGCTCTAGGTGAGTGATCACACCATCCTGATTATCTGGGTTGTGAAGCTCTTTTTTGTACAGTTCTGTGTATTCTTGCCACCTCGTCTTAATATCTTCTGCTTCTGTTAAGTCTATATATGTCCTTTATCGAGCCCATCTTTGCATGAAATGTTCCCTTGGTATCTCTAATTTTCCTGAAGAGATCTCTCATCTTTCCTATTCTGTTGCTTTCCTCTATTTCTTTGCATTGATCGCTGGAGAAGGCTTTCTTATCTCTTCTTGCTATTCTTTGGAATTCTGCTTTCAGATGCTTATATCTTTCCTTTTCTCCTTTGCTTTTCACTTCTCTTCTTTTCACAGCTATTTGTAAGGCCTCCCCAGACAGCCATTTTGCTTTTTTGGATTTTTTTCCTTTTGGGAAGGTCTTGATCTCTGTCTCCTGTACAATGTCACAAACCTCATTCCATAGTTCATCAGGCACTCTATCTATCAGATCTAGACCCTTAAACTATTCTCACTTCCACTGTATAATCATAAGGATTTGATTTAGGTTATACATGAATGGTCTAGCGGGTTTTCCCTACTTTCTTCAATTTTAAGTCTGAATTTGGCAATAAGGAGTTCATTATCTGAGCCACAGTCAGCTCCTGGTCTTGTTTATGCTGACTGTACAGAGAGCTCTCTTCTTTGGCTGCAAAGAATAAAATTCTGATCATCTGGGACTGTCCATGTGTAGAGTCTTCTCTTTGTGTGTTGGAAGAGGGTGTTTGGTATGACCAGTGCATTTTCTTGGCAAAACTCTATTAGTCTTTGCCTGCTTCATTCCACATTCCAAGGCCAAATTTGCCTGTTACTCCAGGGGTTTCTTGACTTCCTACTTTTGCATT
>NW_017190666.1:0-11174 GCF_001704415.2 Capra hircus | reverse complement strand
GGTGTGATTAGCCTCGTGACGCCACAGCGGAAATGGGCCTCATCTCCCTGAAAGGGAGAACCTCCTGGATTTTCTCGAGTTGCGGCAGGTGTCCTCGACTTACGACAGGGACCTCAGGGACCCGCTCTGGTGGCCTCAGGAAAGGTCAGTCCCCATGCGAGTGGCTAGGGGCCTCTCGGAATTCCTCTCCCGTCGTAGCCGGCCCTAAGACCTTGTGTCGTGTCGGTGCCGGAACCTGAGTATTCCTCTCCAGTGCTGACATGGATTTTGGGGTACTTCTGGAGTCTCCCCAGGGGAGTCAGTCCTCGTCTCGAGTTTGGGCTTGCACGTGTGCTTTCCTCCAGAGCTGTAGCAGCAGTGTCACGCTTCCCTTCGTGTGGATCAAGGGATCAGTGGCTTTCCCTCGAGGGTTTACCACGACGCTTTCCACGAGGCTTTCCCACAGGGCTTTCCCTCGTGCAACCGTGGTGTGAGTCGATCCTCGGCTTGAAAGTGGAGGCAGTGCCAGGAAAACAGTTTTCCCTGAATGGACTGAGACATCTTGGGGACTCTGGAATGGTGGCACGACCCTGGAGTTCCTCTCGCCTTTCCTGTGGCGAGCGCCTCCTCTTGAGATGCGAGGGAATGCAGGGAATTCTTTCCCGACCACGCACTGAAAGGATCCCTCTCTCGAGCTATGAGGCAGAGAAGGGCTCCACTGGATATGGCGGGGGCTTTGCTTCCTCTCAAGTGGCGACGGGTATGTTGGGGAACTTCTTGAGTTGAAGCAAGGGGTGAAGGACTCTTTGGAAGTTCGAGAGTTTAGGTGTGATTAGCCTCGAGACGCCTCAGCGGAAATGGGCCTCATCTCACCTGGAGGGGAGAACCTCCTGGATTTTCTCGAGTTGCGGCAGGTGCTCTCGACTTACGACCTGGACCTCAAGTACCCGCTTAGGTGGCCTGAGGAAAGGCCAGTCCCCATGCGAGTTGCTCGGGGGCCTCTCGGGATTCCTCTCCCTTCGATGTCGGGGCCTAAGACCTTGTGTGCAGTCGTGCCGGAACCTGAGGATTCCTTTCCAGTGCTGACATGGATCTTGGGCTACCTCTGGAGTCTCCCCAGGGGATTCAGGCCTCGTCTCGAGTGGGAGCATGAGTGTGCCCTTTCCTCCCATGCTGTAGCAGCAGTGTCATGCTTCTGCTTGCGTGGACCAAGGGATCTGTGACTTTCCCTCGAGTCTTTCCCACGAGGCTCTCCCACAGGGCTGTCCCACGTGTCTCGGTGGTGTGAGTCGATCCTCGGCGTGAAAGCCGAGGCAGTGCAGGGAAAACAGGTTCCTGTGGAATGGACTGAGACATGGGGAGTCTTGGAATGGTGGCACGACCCTGCAGTTCCTCTCCCCTTTCCTTTGGAGAGCGCCTCCTCTTGAGATGCGATGGGAATGCCGGAAATTCTTTCCCGACCATGTAGGGAAAGGATCCCTCATCTCGAGCTACGAGCCGGAAACGGAGCTCCTCTGGATGTGGCCGGACCCTCGTGTTTCCTCTTGAGTGGAGACGGGTATGTCAGGGAACTTCTTGAGTTGCAGCATGACTGTGAAAGACTCTTTTGAAGTTCCAGAGTTCACGTGTGATTAGCCTCGAGACACCTCAGTGGAAACGGGCCTCATCTCGCCTGCAGGGGAGAACCTCCTGGATTTTCTCGAGTTGCGTCAGGTGCTCTCGAGTTACGACGGAGACATCAGGGACCCGCTCTGGTGACCTCAGGAAAGGCCAGTCCCCATGCGAGGTGCTAGGGGCCTCTCAGGATTCCTCTCCCGTCTATGCCGGGGCCTAAGACTTTGTGTGGAGTCGGGACCGGAACCTGAGGATTCCTCTCCAGTGCTGACATGGATCTTGGCGTACTTCTGGAGTCTCCCAAGCTTGCGTCAGTCCTCGGCTCGAGTGGGGTCATGCACGTGCGCTTTCTCCCCGAGCGGTAGCAGCAGTGTCGCGCTTCCCATCTCGTGGATCAAGGTATCTGTGGCTTTCCCTCGAGGCTTTCCCACGAGGCTTTCCACGAGGCTTTGCCACAGGGCTGTCCCACGTGCCACAGTGGTGTGAGTCGATCCTCGGCTTGAAAGTCGAGTCAGTGCGGGAAACAGGTTTCCCTGGAATGGACTGAGACATCTGGGGGACTCGGAGAATGGTGGCATGTCCCTGGAGTTCCTCTCGCCTTTCCTGTGGAGAGCGCCTCCTCTTGAGATGCGACGAGAACGCCGGAATTCTTTCCCGACCTCGAAGGGAAAGGATCCCTCCTCTCGAGCTATGAGGCGGAAACGGGCTCCTCTGGATGTGGGCGGAACTATCGTGCTTCCTCTTAAGTGCAGACGGGTATGTCGGGAACTTCTTGATTTGCAGCAAGGGTGTGAAGGACCCTTTGGAAGTTCCAGAGTTTAAGTGTGCTTAGCCTTGAGATGTGTCAGCGGAAATAGGCTTCATTTTGCCTGGAGGGGAGAACATCCTTGATTTTCTCCAGTTGCGGCAGGTGCTCTCGACTTACAATGGGGACCGCAGGGACCCGCTCTGGTGGCCTCAGGAAAGGCCAGTCAAGATCCAAGACAGCATTGGAGAGGGAGAGACATCACGAGAGGCTCCCGAGCAACTCGCATGGGGACTGGCCTTTCCTGAGGCCACCAAAGCGGGTCCCTGAGGTCCCCGTCGTAAGTCGAGAGCACCTGGCGCAACTCGAGAAAATCCAGGAGGTTCTCCCCTCCAGGCGAGATGAGACCCATTTGCGCTGAGGCATCTCGAGGCTAATCACACCTAACCTCTGGAACTTCCAAAGGGCCTTCACACCATTGCTGCAACTCAAGAAGTTCCCCGACATACCCGTTTCCACTCGAAAGGAAGCACGAGAGTCCCGCCCACAACCAGAAGAGCCCCGTTTCAGCCTCATAGCTCGAGAGGAGGGATCCTTTCCCTTCGTGGTCGGGAAAGAATTTCCGGCGTTCCCGTCCCATCTCAAGAAGAGGCGCTCTCCACAGGAAAGGAGAGAGGAACTCAGGGTCGTGCCACCATTCACAGAGCCCCCAGATGTCTCAGTCGATTCCAGGGAAACCTGTTTTCCCCGCAATGCCTCGACTTTCAAGCCGAGGATCGACTCAGAACTCAGTGGCACGTGGGAGAGCCCTGTGAAAAGCCTAGTGGAAAGCCTCGTGGGAAAGCCTACTGAGAAAGCCACAGATCCCTGGATCCACGCAAAGGGAAGCGTGACACTGCTGCTAAAGCTCGGGAGGAAAGCGCACGTGCACGCCACACTCGCGACGAGGACTGACTCCCCTGGGAGACTCCAGAAGTACCCAAGATCCATGTCAGAACGAGAGGAATCCTCAGGTTCCAGCACCGACTCCACACAATGTCTCAGGCCCCGGCATAGACGGGAGAGGAATCGCTAGAGGCCCACGAGCAACTCGCATGGGGACGGGCCTTTCCTGAGGGCACTAGAGCGTGTCCCTGAGGTCCCCGTCGGAAGCGAGAGCACCTGGGCAACTCGAGAAAATCCAGGAGGTTCTCCCCTCCAGGCGAGATGAGGCCCATTTCCGCTGAGGAGTCTCGAGGCTTATCACACCTAAACTCTGGAACTTTCAAAGGGTCCTTCACACCTTTGCTGCAACTCAAGAAGTTCCCCGACATACCCGTCTCCACTCGAGAGGAAGCACGAGAGTGCCGCCCCTCATCCTTAGGAGCCCCTTTTCCGCTTCCTAGCTCGAGAGGAGGGATCCTTTCCCTGCGTGGTCGGGAAAGAATTCCCGGCGTTCCCGTCGCATCTCAAGAGGAGGCACTCTCCACAGGAAAGGCGAGAGGAACTCCAGGTCACGCCACCATTCCAGAGTCCCCCAGATGTCTCAGTCCATTCCAGGGAAACCTGTTTCCCTGGACTGCCTCGACTTTCAAGCCGAGGATCGACTCACACCACGGTGGCACGTGGGACAGCCCTGCGGGAAAGCCTCGTGGGAAAGCCTCGTGGAAAGCCTGAGGGAATGCCACAGATCCCTTGTTCATCGCGAAGGGAAGCGTGACACTGCTGCTACAGCTCGGGAGGAAAGCGCACGTGCATGCCCCCACTCGAGACGAGGACTGACTCCCCTGGGGAGATTCCAGAAGTACCCCAAGATCCATGTCAGCACTGGAGAGGAATCCTCAGGTTCTGGCACCGAATCCACAAAAGGTCTTAGGCCCGGCATCGACGTGAGAGGAATACCGAGAGGCCCCGAGCAACTCCATGGGGACTGGCCTTTCCTGAGGCCACCAGAGCGGGTCCCTGAGGTACCCGTCGTAAGTCGAGAGCACCTGCCGCAACTCGAGAAAATCCAGGAGGTTCTCCCCTCCAGGCGAGATGAGGCCCATTTCCGCTGAGGAGTCTCGAATCTTATCACACCTAAGCTCTGGAACTTCCAAAGGTCCTTCACACACTTGCTGCAATTCAAGAAGATCCCCGACATACCAGTCTCCACTCGAGAGGAAGCACGAGAGTCCTGCCCACACCCAGAGGAGCCCCGTTTCCGCCTCCTAGCTCGAGAGGAGGGATCCTTTCCCTGCGTGTCGGGAAAGAATTCCCGGTGTTTCCGTCACATCTCAAGGGGAGGGCTCTCCACAGGAAAGGCGAGAGGAACTCCAGGGTGGTGCCACCATTCCCAGAGCCCCCAGATGTCTCAGTCCATTCCAGGGAAACCTGTTTTCCCTGCACTGCCTCGACTTTCAATCCGAAGAACGACTCACACCACGGTGGCAAGTGGGACAGCCCTGTGGGAAATCCTCATGAAAAAGCATCGTGGGAAAGCCTCCAGATAAAGCCAGAGATCCCTGGATCCTGGCGAAGGGAAGCGTGACACTGCTGCTACAGCTCTGGAGGAAAGTGCACATGAATGCCCCCACTAGAGATGAGGACTGACTCACCTGGGAGACTCCAGAAGTACCCCAAGAACCATGTAAGCACTGGAGAGTTATTCTCAGGTTCCAGCACCGACTCCACACAAGGTATAAGGCGCCGGCATTGACGGGAGAGGAATTCCGAGATGCCCCAAACAACTCGCATGGGGACTGGCCTTTCCTGAGGAAATCAGAGCGGGTCCCTGAGGTCCCCATCGTAAGTCGAGAGCACCTGCCGCAACTCGAGAAAATCCAGGAGGTTCTCCCCTCCAGGCGAGATGAGGCCCATTTCCGCTGAGGCGCCTCGAGGCTAATCACACCTAAACTCTGGAACTTCCAAAGGATCCTTCACACCCTTGCTGCAACTCAAGAAGTTACCCGACACACCCGTCTCCACTCGAGAGGAAGCACGAGAGTCCCGCCCACATCCAGAGGAGCCCTGTTTCCGCCTCCTAGCTCGAGAGGAGGGATCATTTCGCTGCGTGGTCGGGAAAGAAATCCGGGCGTTCCCGTCGCATCTCAAGAGGAGGCGCTCTCCACAGGAAAGGCGAGAGGAACTCCAGGGTCGTGCCACATTCCCAGAGTCCACCAGATGTCTCAGTCCATTCCAGGGAAAACTGTTTTCCCTGCACTGCCGCGACTTTCAAGCGAGGATCGACTCACACCACGGTGGCACGTGGGACAGCCCTGTGGGAAAGCCTCGTGGGAAAGCCACGAGGGAAAGGCCCTGATCCCTTGATCCTCGCGAAGGGAATCGCGACACTGCTGCTTCAGCTCGGGAAGAAATCGCACGTGCATGCCCCACTCGAGACGAGGACTGACTACCCTGGGGAGACTCCAGAAGTACCCCAAGATCCATGTCGGCACTGGAGAGGAATCCTCAGGTTCCGGCACCCACTCCACACAAGATCTTAGGCCCCGGCATTGACGGGAGAGGAATCCCGAGAGGCCCCCGAGCAACTCGCATGGGGACTGGCCTTTCCTGAGGCCACCAAGCGGGTGCCTGAGATTCCTGTCGAAAGTCGAGAGAACCTGCCGCAACTCGAGAAAATCCAGGAGGTTCTCCCCTCCAGGCGAGATGAGGCCCATTTCCGCTGAGGCATCTCGAGGCTAATCACACCTAACCTATGGAACTTCGAAAGGGTCCTTCACACCCTTGCCGCAACTCAAGAAGTTCCCCGACATACCCGTCTCCACTCGAGAGGAAGCACGAGAGTCCCGCCCACATCCAGAGGAGCCCCGTTTCCGCCTCCTAGCTCGAGAGGAGGGATCCTTTCCCTGCGTGGTCGGGAAAGAATTCCGGAGTTCCCTTCGCATCTCAAGAAGAGGCGCTCTCCACAGGAAAGGCGAAAGGAACTCCAGGGTCGTGCCACCATTTCCCAGAGTCCCCCAGAAGTCTCAGTCCATTCCAGGGAAACCTGTTTTCCTGCACTGCCTCGACTTTCAAGCTCACGATCGACCTACCCCACGGTGGCACGTGGGACAGCCCTGTGGGGAAAGCCTCGTGGGAAATCCTCATGGGAAAGCCTCGAGGGAAAGACACAGATCCCTTGATCCACGCGAAGGGAAGCGTGACCACTGCTCTGCTACAGCTCGGGAGGAAAGCACAGGTGCATGCCCCCACTCGAGAGGAGGACTGACTCCCCTGGGGAGACTGCAGAAGTACCCCAAGATCCATGTCAGCACTGGAGAGGAATCCTCAGGTTCCGGCACCGACTCCACACAAGGTCTTAGGCCCCCGGCATCGACGGGAGAGGAATCCCGAGAGGCCCCGAGCAACTCGCATGGGGACTGGCCTTTCCTGAGGCCACCAGAGCGGGTCCCTGAGGTCCCCGTCGTAAGTCGAGCACCTGACGCAACTCGAGAAAATCCAGGAGGTTCTCCCCTCCAGGCGAGATGAGGCCCATTTCCGCTGAGGGGCTCGAGGCTAAAAACATCTAACCTCTGGAACTTCGAAAGTGTCCTTCACACCCTTGCTGCAACTCAAGAAGTTCCCCGACATACCCGTCTCCACTCGAGAGGATGCACGAGAGTCCCGCCCACAGCCAGAGGAGCCCGTTTCCGCTTCTAGCTCGAAAGGAGTGGTCCTTTCCCTGCGTGGTCGGGAAAGAATTCCCGGCGTTCCCGTCGCATCTCAAGAGGAGGCGCTCTCCACAGGAAAGGCGAGAGGGACTCCAGGGTCGTGCCACCGATTCCCAGAGTCCCCCAGATTTCTCAGTCCATTCCAGGGAAACCTGTTTTCCCTGCACTGCCTTGACTTTCAAGCCGACGATCGACCTACACCACGGTGGCACGAGGGACAGCCCTGTTGGAAAGCCTCGAGGTAAAGCCTCGTGGGAAAGCCTCGAGGGAAAGACACAGATCCCTTGATCCTCGCAAAGGGAAGCGTGACACTGCGGCTACAGCTCGGGAGGAAAGCCCACGTGCATGCCCCCACTCGAGACGAGGACTGACTCCCCTGGGGAGACTCCAGAAGTCCCCCAAGACCCATGTCATACGGGAGAGGAATCCTCAGGTTCCGGCACCAAATCCACACAAGGTCTTAGTCCACGGCATCGACAGGAGAGGAATCCGAGAGGCCCCCGAGCAACTCGCATGTGGACTGGCCTTTTCTGAGGCCACCAGAGCGGGTCCCTGAGGTCCCCGTCGTAAGTCCAGAGCACCTGCCGCCACTCGAGAAAAACCAGGAGGTTCTCCCCTCCATTCTAGATGAGGCCCATTTCCGGTGAGGCGTCTCGAGGCTAATCACACCTAACTTCTGGAACTTCCAAAGGGTCCTTCACACCCTTGCTGCAACTCAAGAAGTTCCGGGACATACCCGTCTCCACTCGAGAGAAAGCACGATTGTCCCGCCCACATCCAGAGGAGCCCCGTTTCCGCCTCCTAGCTCGAGAGGAGGGATCCTTTCCCTGCGTGGTCGGGAAAGAATTTCCGGCGTTCCCGTTGCATCTCAAGAGGAGCCGCTCACCACAGGAAAGGCGAGAGGAACTCCAGGGTCGTGCCACCATTCCCAGAGTCCCCCAGATGTCTCAGTCCATTCCAGGGAAAACTGTTTTCCCTGCGCTGCCTCGACTTTCAAGCCGAAGATGCATTCACACCACGGTGGCACATGGGACAGCCCTGTGGGAAAGCCTCGTGGGAAAGCCTCGTGGGAAAGCGTCGAGGGAAAGCCACAGATCCCTTGATCCACGCGATGGGAAGCGTGACACTGCTGCTACAGCTCGGGAGGAAAGCGCACGGTGCATGCCCCCACTCGAGACGAGGACTGACTCCCCTGGGGAGATTCCAGAAGTACCCCAAGATCCATGTCAGCACTGGAGAGGAATCCTCAGGTTCTGGCACCGAATTCACAAAAGGTCTTAGGCCACGGCATCGACGGGAGAGGAATACCGAGAGGCCCCCGAGCAACTCCATGGGGACTGCCTTTCCTGAGGCCACCAGAGCGGGTCCCTGAGGTACCCGTCTTAAGTCGAGAGCACATGCCGAAACTCGAGGAAAATCCAGGAGGTTCTCCCCTCCAGGCGAGATGAGGCCCATTTCCGCTGAGGTGTCTAGAGTCTTATCACACCTAACCTCTGGAACTACCAAAGGGTCCTTCACACCCTTGCTGCAATTCAAAAAGATCCCCGACATACCCGTCTCCACTCGAGAGGAAGCACGAGAGTCCCGCCCACACCCAGAGGAGCCCCGTTTCCGCCTCCTAGCTCGAGAGGAGGGATCCTTTCCCTGCGTGATCGGAAAGAATTCCCGGCGTTTTCGTCACATCTCAAGGGGAGTGCTCTCCACAGGAAAGGCGAGAGGAACTCCAGGGTGGTGCCACCATTCCCAGAGTCCCCCAGATTTCTCAGTCCATTCCAGGGAAACCTGTTTTCCCTGCACTGCCTCGACTTTCAATCCGAGGAACGACTCACACCACGGTGGCACGTGGGACAGCCCTGTGGGAATTCCTCATGAAAAAGCATCGTGGGAAAGCCTCCAGATAAAGCCACAGATCCCTGGATCCTCGCGAAGGGAAGCGTGACACTGCTGCTACAGCTCTGGAGGAAAGTGCACATACATGCCCCAATAGAGATGAGGACTGACTCACCTGGGAGACTCCAGAAGTACCCCAAGAACCATGTAAGCACTGGAGAGTTATTCTCAGGTTCCGGCACCGACTCCACACAAGGTATAAGGCGCCAGCATCGACGGGAGAGGAATCCGAGATGCCCCCAAACAACTCGCATGGGGACTGGCCTTTCCAGAGGAAACCAGAGCGGGTCCCTGAGGTCCCCATCGTAAGTCGAGAGCACCTGCCGCAACTCGAAAAAATCCAGGAGGTTCTCCCCTCCAGGCGAGATGAGGCCCATTTCCGCTGAGGCGTCTCGAGGCTAATCACACCTAACCTCTGAAACTTCCAAAGGGTCCTTCACACCCTTGCTGCAACTCAAGAAGTTCCCGACATACCCGTCTCCACTCGAGAGGAAGCATGAGAGTCCCGCCCACATCCAGAGGAGCCCGTTTCCGCTTCTCTAGCTCGAAATGAGGGGTCCTTTCCCTGCGTGGTCGGGAAAGATTTCCCGGCGTTCCCGTCGCATCTCAAGAGGAGGCGCTCTCCACAGGAAAGGCGAGAGGAACTCCAGGGTCGTGCCACCATTCCCAGAGTCCCCCAGATTTCTCAGTCCATTCCAGGGAAACCTGTTTTCCCTGCATCTGCCTCGAACTTTCAAGCCGAAGATCGACTCACAACCACGGTGGCACCATGGGACAGCCCCTGTGGGAAAGCCTCGTGGAAAGTCGTGGGAAAGCCTCCGGAGGGAAAGGCCACAGATCCCTTGATCCACGCGAAGGGAAGCGTGACACTGGCTGCTACAGCTCGGGAGGAAAGCCACGTGCATGCCCCCACTCGAGACCGAGGACTGACTCCCCTGGGGAGACTCCAGAAGTACCCCAAGACCCATGTCAGCACGTGCAGAGGAATTCTCAGGTTCCGGCACCGACTCCACACAAGGTCTTAGGCCCCACGGCATCCGGGAGAGGAATCCGAGAGGCCCGAGCAACTCGCATGGGCACTGGCCTTTCCTGAGGCCACCAGAACGGGTCCCTGAGGTCCCCGTCGTAAGTCGAGACCACCTGCCACAACTCGTGAAAATCCAGGAGGTTCTCCCCTCCAGGGAGATGAGGACCATTTCCGCTGAGGCGTCTCGAGGCTAATCACACCTAACCTCTGGAACTTCCAAAGGGTCCTTCACACCCTTTCTGCAACTCAAGAAGTTCCCCGACATACCCGTCTCCACTCGAGAGGAAGCACGAGAGTCCCGCCCACATCCAGAGGAGCCCCGTTTCCGCCTGATAGCTCGAGAGGTGGAATCCTTTCCCTGCGTGATCGGAAAGAATTCCAAGCGTTCCATCGCATCTCAAGAGGAGGCGCTCTCCACAGGAAAGGCGAGAGGAACTCCAGGGTCGTGCCACCATTCCCAGAGTCCCCCAGATGTCTCAGTCCATTCCAGGGAAACCTGTTTTCCCTGCACTGCCTCGACTTTCAAGCCGACGATCGAACTACACCACGGTGGCACGTGGGACAGCCCTGTGGGAAAGCCTCGTGGGAAAGCCTCGAGGAAAGCCACAGATCCCTTGATCCACGCGAAGGGAAGCGTGACACTGCTGCTACAGCTCGGAGGAAAGCGCACGTGCATGCCCCCATTCAAGACGAGGACTGACTCCCCTGGGGAGACTCAAGAAGTACCCCACGATCCATGTCAGCACTGGAGAGGAATCCTCCGGTTCCGGCACCGACTCCACACAAGGTCTTAGGCCCCGGCATCGAAGGGAGAGGAATCCGGAGAGGCCCCCGAGCAACTCACATGGGGACTGGCCTTTCCTGAGGCCACCAGGCGTCCCTGAGGTCCCCGTCGTAAGTCGAGAGCACCTGCTGCAATTCGAGGAAATCCAGGAGGTTCTCCCCTCCAGGCAAGATGAGGCCCATTTCCGCTGAGGCGTCTCGAGGCTAATCACACCTAACCTCTGGAACTTCCAAAGGGTCCTTCACACCCTTGATGCAACTCAAGAAGTTCCCCGACATACCCGTCTCCACTCGAGAGGAAGCACGAGAGTCCGCCCACATCCAGAGGAGCCCGTTTCCGCTTCTGCTCGAAAGGAGGGTCCTTTCTCTGCGTGGTCGGGAAAGAATTCCCGGCATTCCCGTCGCAACTCAAGAGGAGGCGCTTTCCACAGAAAGGCGAGAGGGACTCCAGGGTCGTGCCACCATTCCAGAGCCGCCAGATTTTTCAGTCCATTTCCATTCCCGG
>NW_017190665.1:0-11175 GCF_001704415.2 Capra hircus | reverse complement strand
GGCAAGGCGCGAGCCCCCGACACCTCGCGCCCAAAAACTCTGCCAACGGCGTCTGACGCAGAGCGAGGAGCCGGCTGCCGCGACTGAGCCACGACGTCCGGGCAAGCAGGCGGCCGCTTGACGGCGGCGCGGCCGCCGCGGCGCCCGAGGAGCCGCTTACACGCGGCGGTGCGCGCGCCGAGAGGCGGCGCGCAGGGCCGCAGCAGGTCGGGCCCAGGCGTGCGGCCCCTGAGGTGGGCGGAACCCATGACCACCAGAAAAGCCAACACCTCACAGGCGCGCCGGGAGAGAGTCGAGGAATGCCGTACGGCCGCACACACTGGCGAGCACCCACAGTCAACCTCGTGGAGGGGGGAGCAAAAACCCAGCCACGGCCCGGGAACCGGGCCCGCGGATGTGGGGGGCGGCAAGAACCGCATGAAGGAGCCCGGCGTGGGCCCGGCCTTTCCCGCGTGACAGAGCGTGCACTGCGTGGACCTGCAGGGGGCAACCCACCAGCCCCAAGCCCGTTGCCTCAAGACGCGGGGACCGAAGGCAAAGCAAGGCAGGGGAGAGCGGAAGCAGAAGCCGCAGCGGGGCCAGCCGCAACACAGCCGGCCGCCGCCGGAGGAGCCCGGAAAGCAAGGCAAGCGCGCAGCCGCGCCGAGGCAGAGCAGGGGGGCCAGAACGTTGCCAGACGGTGCCGCTGAACAAGCGAGAGAGCTGCCGACGGAGGCGCACTGAGCGCGGGGAAGCAAGGCACGACGGGACTGGCGCCGCCGCTGCCCCCGAGGGAGGCGCGGCCCGCGGCGCGCACTTCGCCGACGGCGGCGCGCAGGCCGCCACAGTGCCGCAGGCGGCGCCCGGAGTGGGCGGGGGCAGAACCGCAACACGCAGAGCAGGCCCAAACAACCGCACATGTCGCGCGGGAGAGAGGCTGAGGAACCACGCTGGCAAACTGGGCACCAAGAAAGCAGCCTCCGGGGGCGGGCGGAAAACCCAGCCAGGACCGGGGAGCCTGGTGCTCGCCGGGGGCGCGAAGCTGGGCGGCCAAGAACGCGGAGGAGGCCCGGGCAGTGCCCGGCCGGCCCGCGACAAAGCCACTCCGTGACCCTGGCAGTGCAACCCACACAGCCCCGAAGCTCTCGGAAGGAGGACGACCGAAGGTGCAAAGGCAAGGCAGGAGGGACCTGGAGCAAGAAAGGCGCAGGGCGACTTCCCAGGCGCCTTGCGGCCGCCCGCCGTGGAGAGCAGCCGAAAGCAAGCAGGCGGGCAAAGGCGAGCCCCGGCAGCACCGCGCGCAGGGAACTCTGCCACAGCGGGGCGCGCAGAAGCGAGAGCGCGGCCGGAACGGAGCGCACTGTAGCGCCGGCAAGCAGCGGGCCTCGGGCTGGCCCTGCCGCGGCCCCCGACGGAGCCGCCGGCCCTGGCGGCGCACGCGCCTAGCAGCGGGCGCAGGCTCCTGCCAGCAGGTCGGCCCAGCGGCGTGCCCGGAATGGCGGGGCAGAACCCAACACGAAGCAGGCCCCAACCACCTGCACAGGCGCTGTCCGGGGGAGAGAGTGCGAGGAAACCGACGGCGGCGACAGCGGGGCACCCAAGAAGCAGCCTTCCGTGGGGGTGGCGGAAAACCCCAGCCAGGCCCGGACCGGGGCGTCGGTCGCGCTATTCGAGCGCCTAGAACCGCGGGAGAGCCCGGCAGTGTGCCCGCCCGGTCCCGCGAAGAGCCTCCGCGGAAGCCCGCGGGGCAACCCACCCCCCTACCCGCCCAACGACGCCTTGGCAGTAGGCAAAAAGCAAGCCAGGAAGGAGCGAGGCAAGAAGCCCAGGCTCCCCATGCGCGCGCAGAAGTCCGCCGGGGAGGAGCCGAAAAGCAAGCCAAGTGCGGGCAAGGGCGACCCGCGAGCAGGCCGCGCGCCAAAACGCTGCCCAGAGCGGCCGAGCAGACGAAGCGTCGCCAGGACGGGACGCACGAGCTCGGCAATCCAGGGCCTGTGCCCTTGAGGGGCTTCGGGGCCTCCCGGCGCCGAGGCTCCTACACGGCGGGCTGTGCGCGCGACTTATCAGCGGACGCGCGCAGGGCCGCCGCCAGAAGGGGCCGCAGGGCGCCCCCGAGGGGGGCGGTGGCGAACCCAGACCGCAGGAGAAGCGCCCCAACCACCCCGGCACATTGTCTCTGCGGAGGAGAGGCTAGGAACCTACGCGCTCACACACTGGCGAGCACCCACGGAGGCAGCCGCGGAGGGGGGAGGCAAAACCCAGCCGAGGCCCGTGGAACCGGGTGCGCCCGTCGGAGCGGGTCGGGCGCCAAAACCCTAAGGAGCCCTGCTGTGCCTGCGCTCCCTGACAGACGCACGCGGACCGGGCAGGGCAACCCACCAGCCCCGAACCCTCCGCAAAGGACGCGGACCGAAGGTGAAATCAAGCCAGGGAGAGCGAACCAGGAAGCGCCAGGGCGGTCCGAGCCTCACACAGCCGGCGCCTCCGGAGAGCCGTAAAGCAAGCAAGGCGGCAAGGCTCGCCGAGGGCAGAGCAGCGGGCCAAGGAACTCGGCCAGAGTTCAGAGCCTCTGAACACGTAGCTAGGTGTGGAGGCCACTCTCCGACGGTGAGTCCGCACTGTGTCGCTGGAACAGTGATGGTGCAGTCGGATCGGACCTGCGGCCTCCGCTGTGCCCCGAGAGGCCCGTGTCCGGGCTGTGTCTCTTCATTTCTCTCCATTCATTGTACATCTCGCGTAAATTTGGGCATCATTTCTATTCCCATATTATCCTATCCCATTTTTCTTCTTCAGTCTTCATCACTTCTTACCACTTTAACCACTATTTCCTTACTTTTAACCCTTAAAAATTTAATATCTAATTTTTTTATTTTATCTTTTTAATCTCATTTTGATGTCATCTTTCTCATTTTTTTTGGCTTACTCTTTGTTTTACCGTCGAGCTTACCAACCAATCAGCACTCACATTCCTCTTGTCTCCTAGTTCTCCCTCTCACTTCTCTCGCATGATTTTTTCTCAGAGTCTTCAGTTTGTCGCAGTCATCTTTGGGCAGGAACCCAGACACGCAGGATCAGGCCCCAAACACCTGCACATGTCTCTGCTGGGGAGGAGATGCTAGGGAACCTACGTCTGTCATACACTTTCTGGGCACCAAGGAATCAGCCTCCTGTGTGCGGGGCTGAAAACCCCAGCCAGGGGACCTGGGGACCTGTGCTCTCCGTGTGGCGCTGAATCTGGGCGGCCAAGCAACCGCTGAGGAGCCCTGCAGTTGCCCTTCCCTTCCCTCTGACAATTCTCACTGCTGAGCCCTTGGCAGTGTGCAACCCACCAGCCCCTAAGCCCTCCCAAGGAGGACTGGACCTAAGTGCAAAGCAAGCAGGATTGGAGCTGAGGCAAGGAAAGGCGCCAGTGGCGACTCCCAGGCTCCTGCTGCCTGCTCCTTCCTGGAGAGGCAGCCTAAAAGCAAGGCAAGTCTGGGCAAGGCTAGCCCCCGGCAGAGCAGCCTCGCGCCAGGAACTCTGCCAGATCGGGGCTCTGAGCAGAGCTAGAGCTCTGCCGTACTGGAGGCCGCACTTAGCTCCGTGCAAGCAGGGCTTTCCATCTTGACTGGGGCTGGGCTGCCTCCTCTTCCCCCGAGGAGGCTCGCTTCCCTGCTGGCTGTGCACTCGCCTATCAGGCGGGGGCGCAGGGCTCCTCCAGCAGGTCTTGCCTCAGGGGCTGCTTCCCCTGAGTTGGGGCTGTGGGCAGGAACCCAGACACGCAGGATCAGGCCCCAACACCTGCACATGTCTCTGCTGGGGAGGAGAGTGCTAGGGAACCTACGTCTGTCATACACTTTCTGGGCACCCAAGGAATCAGCCTCCGTGTGTGCGGGGCTGAAAACCCCAGCCAGGGGCCCTGGGAGCCTGGTGCTCTCGGTGCGGCGCTGATTCTAGGCGGCCTAGAAACCGCTGGAGGAGCCCTGCAGTTGCCCTTCCCTTCCCTCTGACAGAGCTCTCACTGCTGAAGCCCTTGGCAGTGTGCAACCCACCACCCCTAAGCCCTCCCCAACGACGCCTGGCACCTATGTGCAAAGGCAAGGCAGGATTGGAGCTGAGGCAAGGAAGGCACCAGTGGCGTCTCCCAGGCTCGCTCAGACAGCTCCTTCCTGGGGAGGGAGCCTAAAAGCAAGGCAAGTCTGGGCAAGGCGAGCCCCCGGCCGAGCAGCCTCGCGCCAGAAACTCTGCCAGATCGGGGCTCTGAGCAGAGCTAGAGCTCTGCCGTACTGGAGGCGCCACTTAGCTCCGTGCAAGCAGGGCTTTCCTCTTGACTGGGCTCGGCTGCCTCCTCTTCTCCCGAGGAGGCTCGCTACACTGCTGGCTGTGCTCTCGCCTATCAGGCGGGCGCGCAGGGCTCCTCCAGCAGGTCTTGCCTCAGGGGCTGCTTCCCCTGAGTTGGGGCTGTGGGCGGGAACCCAGACACGCAGGATCAGGCCCCAAACACCTGCACATGTCTCTGCTGGGGAGGAGAGTGCTAGGGAACCTACGTCTGTCATACACTTTCTAGGCACCCACGGAATCAGCCTCCGTGGTGTGCGGGGCTGCAAAACCCCAGCCAGGGGCCCTGGGAGCCTGGTGCTCTCCGTGTGGCGCTTGAATCTGGGCGGCCAAGCAACCGCTGGAGGAGCCCTGCAGTTGCCCTTCCCTTCCCTCTGACAGAATTCTCACTGCTGGAGCCCTTGGCAGTGTGCAACCCACCAGCCCCTAAGCTCTCCTTAAGGAGGACTGGGACCTAAGTGCAAAGGCAAGGCAGGATTGGAGCTGAGGCCAAGAAAGGCGCCAGTGGCGACTCCCAGGCTCCTGCTGCCTGCTCCTTCCTGGAGAGGCAGCCTAAAAGCAAGGCAAGTCTGGGCAAGGCTAGCCCCCGGCAGAGCAGCCTCGCGCCAGGAACTCTGCCAGATCGGGGCTCTGAGCAGAGCTAGAGCTCTGCCGTACTGGAGGCGCACTTAGCTCCGTGCAAGCAGGGCTTTCAACTTGACGGGGCTGGCTGCCTCCTCTTCCCCCGAGGAGGCTCGCTTCCCTGCTGGCTGTGCACTCGCCTATCAGGCGGGGGCGCAGGGCTCCTCCAGCAGGTCTTGCCTCAGGGGCTGCTTCCCCTGAGTTGGGGCTGTGGGCAGGAACCCAGACACGCAGGATCAGGCCCCAAACACCTGCACATGTCTCTGCTGGGGAGGAGAGTGCTAGGGAACCTACGTCTGTCATACACTTTCTGGGCACCCAAGGAATCAGCCTCCGTGTGTGCGGGGCTGAAAACCCCAGCCAGGGGCCCTGGGAGCCTGGTGCTCTCGGTGCGGCGCTGATTCTAGGCGGCCTAGAAACCGCTGGAGGAGCCCTGCAGTTGCCCTTCCCTTCCCTCTGACAGAGCTCTCACTGCTGAAGCCCTTGGCAGTGTGCAACCCACCACCCCCTAAGCCCTCCCCAACGACGCCTGGCACCTATGTGCAAAGGCAAGGCAGGATTGGAGCTGAGGCAAGGAAGGCACCAGTGGCGTCTCCCAGGCTCGCTCAGACAGCTCCTTCCTGGGGAGGGAGCCTAAAAGCAAGGCAAGTCTGGGCAAGGCGAGCCCCCGGCCGAGCAGCCTCGCGCCAGAAACTCTGCCAGATCGGGGCTCTGAGCAGAGCTAGAGCTCTGCCGTACTGGAGGCCCACTTAGCTCCGTGCAAGCAGGGCTTTCCTCTTGACTGGGCTCGGCTGCCTCCTCTTCTCCCGAGGAGGCTCGCTACACTGCTGGCTGTGCTCTCGCCTATCAGGCGGGCGCGCAGGGCTCCTCCAGCAGGTCTTGCCTCAGGGGCTGCTTCCCCTGAGTTGAGGCTGTGGGCGGGAACCCAGACACGCAGGATAAGGCCCCAACCACCTGCACATGTCTCTGCTGGGGAGGAGAGTGCTAGGGAACCTACGTCTCTCACACACTTTCTAGGCACCCACGGAGTCAGCCTCTGGGAGTGTGGGGATGCAAAACCCAGCCAGGGGCCCTTGGAACCTGGTGCTCTCCGTGCGGAGCTTTGTCTGGGCGGCCAAGGAACCGCTGAAGGAGCCCTGCTGTTGCCCTTCGCTTCCCTCTGACAGAGCTTTCACTGCTGGAGCCCTTGGCAGTGTGCAACCCACCAGCCCCTAAGCCCTCCTCAAGGACGCTTGGGACCTAAGTGCAAAGGCAAGGCAGGGGTAGAGCTGAAGCCAGGAAGGCGCCAGTGGCGTTTCCGAGCCTCACACAGCCTGCTCCTTCCTGGGGAGGGAGCCTTAAAGCAAGGCAAGTCTGCGCAAGGCTCGCCTATGGCAGAGCATCTTGGTGCCAGGAACTCTGCCAGATCGGGCCTCTGAACAGAGCTAGAGATCTGCCGTACTGGAGTCGCACTTAGCTTCGTGTAAGCAGGGATTTCAGCTTGACGGGGACTTGCTGCCTCCTCTTCCCCCGAGGAGGCTCGCTTCCCTGCTGGCTGTGCACTCGCCTATCAGGCGGGGGCGCAGGGCTCCTCCAGCAGGTCTTGCCTCAGGGGCTGCTTCCCCTGAGTTGGGGCTGTGGGCAGGAACCCAGACACGCAGGATCAGGCCCCAAACACCTGCACATGTCTCTGCTGGGGAGGAGAGTGCTAGGGAACCTACGTCTGTCATACACTTTCTGGGCACCCAAGGAATCAGCCTCCGTGTGTGCGGGGCTGAAAACCCCAGCCAGGGGCCCTGGGAGCCTGGTGCTCTCCGTGTGGCGCTGAATCTGGGCGGCCAAGCAACCGCTGGAGGAGCCCTGCAGTTGCCCTTCCCTTCCCTCTGACAGAATTCTCACTGCTGGAGCCCTTGGCAGTGTGCAACCCACCAGCCCCTAAGCTCTCCTTAAGGAGGACTGGGACCTAAGTGCAAAGGCAAGGCAGGATTGGAGCTGAGGCAAGAAAGGCGCCAGTGGCGACTCCCAGGCTCCTGCTGCCTGCTCCTTCCTGGAGAGGCAGCCTAAAAGCAAGGCAAGTCTGGGCAAGGCTAGCCCCCGGCAGAGCAGCCTCGCGCCAGGAACTCTGCCAGATCGGGGCTCTGAGCAGAGCTAGAGCTCTGCCGTACTGGAGGCGCACTTAGCTCCGTGCAAGCAGGGCTTTCAACTTGACGGGGCTGGGCTGCCTCCTCTTCCCCCGAGGAGGCTCGCTTCCCTGCTGGCTGTGCACTCGCCTATCAGGCGGGGGCGCAGGGCTCCTCCAGCAGGTCTTGCCTCAGGGGCTGCTTCCCCTGAGTTGGGGCTGTGGGCAGGAACCCAGACACGCAGGATCAGGCCCCAACCACCTGCACATGTCTCTGCTGGGGAGGAGAGTGCTAGGGAACCTACGTCTGTCATACACTTTCTGGGCACCCAAGGAATCAGCCTCCGTGTGTGCGGGGCTGAAAACCCCAGCCAGGGGCCCTGGGAGCCTGGTGCTCTCGGTGCGGCGCTGATTCTAGGCGGCCTAGAAACCGCTGGAGGAGCCCTGCAGTTGCCCTTCCCTTCCCTCTGACAGAGCTCTCACTGCTGAAGCCCTTGGCAGTGTGCAACCCACCACCCCCTAAGCCCTCCCCAACGACGCCTGGCACCTATGTGCAAAGGCAAGGCAGGATTGGAGCTGAGGCAAGGAAGGCACCAGTGGCGTCTCCCAGGCTCGCTCAGACAGCTCCTTCCTGGGGAGGGAGCCTAAAAGCAAGGCAAGTCTGGGCAAGGCGAGCCCCCGGCCGAGCAGCCTCGCGCCAGAAACTCTGCCAGATCGGGGCTCTGAGCAGAGCTAGAGCTCTGCCGTACTGGAGGCCCACTTAGCTCCGTGCAAGCAGGGCTTTCCTCTTGACTGGGCTCGGCTGCCTCCTCTTCTCCCGAGGAGGCTCGCTACACTGCTGGCTGTGCTCTCGCCTATCAGGCGGGCGCGCAGGGCTCCTCCAGCAGGTCTTGCCTCAGGGGCTGCTTCCCCTGAGTTGAGGCTGTGGGCGGGAACCCAGACACGCAGGATAAGGCCCCAACCACCTGCACATGTCTCTGCTGGGGAGGAGAGTGCTAGGGAACCTACGTCTCTCACACACTTTCTAGGCACCCACGGAGTCAGCCTCTGGGAGTGTGGGGATGCAAAACCCAGCCAGGGGCCCTTGGAACCTGGTGCTCTCCGTGCGGAGCTTTGTCTGGGCGGCCAAGGAACCGCTGAAGGAGCCCTGCTGTTGCCCTTCGCTTCCCTCTGACAGAGCTTTCACTGCTGGAGCCCTTGGCAGTGTGCAACCCACCAGCCCCTAAGCCCTCCTCAAGGACGCTTGGGACCTAAGTGCAAAGGCAAGGCAGGGGTAGAGCTGAAGCCAGGAAGGCGCCAGTGGCGTTTCCGAGCCTCACACAGCCTGCTCCTTCCTGGGGAGGGAGCCTTAAAGCAAGGCAAGTCTGCGCAAGGCTCGCCTATGGCAGAGCATCTTGGTGCCAGGAACTCTGCCAGATCGGGCCTCTGAACAGAGCTAGAGATCTGCCGTACTGGAGTCGCACTTAGCTTCGTGTAAGCAGGGATTTCAGCTTGACGGGGACTTGCTGCCTCCTCTTCCCCCGAGGAGGCTCGCTTCCCTGCTGGCTGTGCACTCGCCTATCAGGCGGGGGCGCAGGGCTCCTCCAGCAGGTCTTGCCTCAGGGGCTGCTTCCCCTGAGTTGGGGCTGTGGGCAGGAACCCAGACACGCAGGATCAGGCCCCAAACACCTGCACATGTCTCTGCTGGGGAGGAGAGTGCTAGGGAACCTACGTCTGTCATACACTTTCTGGGCACCCAAGGAATCAGCCTCCGTGTGTGCGGGGCTGAAAACCCCAGCCAGGGGCCCTGGGAGCCTGGTGCTCTCCGTGTGGCGCTGAATCTGGGCGGCCAAGCAACCGCTGGAGGAGCCCTGCAGTTGCCCTTCCCTTCCCTCTGACAGAATTCTCACTGCTGGAGCCCTTGGCAGTGTGCAACCCACCAGCCCCTAAGCTCTCCTTAAGGAGGACTGGGACCTAAGTGCAAAGGCAAGGCAGGATTGGAGCTGAGGCAAGAAAGGCGCCAGTGGCGACTCCCAGGCTCCTGCTGCCTGCTCCTTCCTGGAGAGGCAGCCTAAAAGCAAGGCAAGTCTGGGCAAGGCTAGCCCCCGGCAGAGCAGCCTCGCGCCAGGAACTCTGCCAGATCGGGGCTCTGAGCAGAGCTAGAGCTCTGCCGTACTGGAGGCGCACTTAGCTCCGTGCAAGCAGGGCTTTCAACTTGACGGGGCTGGGCTGCCTCCTCTTCCCCCGAGGAGGCTCGCTTCCCTGCTGGCTGTGCACTCGCCTATCAGGCGGGGGCGCAGGGCTCCTCCAGCAGGTCTTGCCTCAGGGGCTGCTTCCCCTGAGTTGGGGCTGTGGGCAGGAACCCAGACACGCAGGATCAGGCCCCAACCACCTGCACATGTCTCTGCTGGGGAGGAGAGTGCTAGGGAACCTACGTCTGTCATACACTTTCTGGGCACCCAAGGAATCAGCCTCCGTGTGTGCGGGGCTGAAAACCCCAGCCAGGGGCCCTGGGAGCCTGGTGCTCTCGGTGCGGCGCTGATTCTAGGCGGCCTAGAAACCGCTGGAGGAGCCCTGCAGTTGCCCTTCCCTTCCCTCTGACAGAGCTCTCACTGCTGAAGCCCTTGGCAGTGTGCAACCCACCACCCCCTAAGCCCTCCCCAACGACGCCTGGCACCTATGTGCAAAGGCAAGGCAGGATTGGAGCTGAGGCAAGGAAGGCACCAGTGGCGTCTCCCAGGCTCGCTCAGACAGCTCCTTCCTGGGGAGGGAGCCTAAAAGCAAGGCAAGTCTGGGCAAGGCGAGCCCCCGGCCGAGCAGCCTCGCGCCAGAAACTCTGCCAGATCGGGGCTCTGAGCAGAGCTAGAGCTCTGCCGTACTGGAGGCCCACTTAGCTCCGTGCAAGCAGGGCTTTCCTCTTGACTGGGCTCGGCTGCCTCCTCTTCTCCCGAGGAGGCTCGCTACACTGCTGGCTGTGCTCTCGCCTATCAGGCGGGCGCGCAGGGCTCCTCCAGCAGGTCTTGCCTCAGGGGCTGCTTCCCCTGAGTTGAGGCTGTGGGCGGGAACCCAGACACGCAGGATAAGGCCCCAACCACCTGCACATGTCTCTGCTGGGGAGGAGAGTGCTAGGGAACCTACGTCTCTCACACACTTTCTAGGCACCCACGGAGTCAGCCTCTGGGAGTGTGGGGATGCAAAACCCAGCCAGGGGCCCTTGGAACCTGGTGCTCTCCGTGCGGAGCTTTGTCTGGGCGGCCAAGGAACCGCTGAAGGAGCCCTGCTGTTGCCCTTCGCTTCCCTCTGACAGAGCTTTCACTGCTGGAGCCCTTGGCAGTGTGCAACCCACCAGCCCCTAAGCCCTCCTCAAGGACGCTTGGGACCTAAGTGCAAAGGCAAGGCAGGGGTAGAGCTGAAGCCAGGAAGGCGCCAGTGGCGTTTCCGAGCCTCACACAGCCTGCTCCTTCCTGGGGAGGGAGCCTTAAAGCAAGGCAAGTCTGCGCAAGGCTCGCCTATGGCAGAGCATCTTGGTGCCAGGAACTCTGCCAGATCGGGCCTCTGAACAGAGCTAGAGATCTGCCGTACTGGAGTCGCACTTAGCTTCGTGTAAGCAGGGATTTCAGCTTGACGGGGACTTGCTGCCTCCTCTTCCCCGAGGAGGCTCGCTTCCCTGCTGGCTGTGCACTCGCCTATCAGGCGGGGGCGCAGGGCTCCTCCAGCAGGTCTTGCCTCAGGGGCTGCTTCCCCTGAGTTGGGGCTGTGGGCAGGAACCCAGACACGCAGGATCAGGCCCCAAACACCTGCACATGTCTCTGCTGGGGAGGAGAGTGCTAGGGAACCTACGTCTGTCATACACTTTCTGGGCACCCAAGGAATCAGCCTCCGTGTGTGCGGGGCTGAAAACCCCAGCCAGGGGCCCTGGGAGCCTGGTGCTCTCCGTGTGGCGCTGAATCTGGCGGGCCAAGCAACCGCTGGAGGAGCCCTGCAGTTGCCCTTCCCTTCCCTCTGACAGAAGTTCTCACTGCTGGAGCCCTTGGCAGTGTGCAACCCACCAGCCCCAAAGCTCTCCTTAAGGAGGACTGGGACCTAAGTGCAAAGGCAAGGCAGGATTGGAGCTGAGGCAAGAAAGGCGCCAGTGGCGGACTCCCAGGCTCCTGCTGCTGCTCCTTCCTGGAGAGGCAGCC
>NW_017190664.1:0-11175 GCF_001704415.2 Capra hircus | reverse complement strand
CTCCCGCGGGGGCGCTCTCCCCCGGCCCGGCGCGCGGCCCTCCGGGTCGTGCCCCCTTCCCCGTCCCCCCGCTGTCTCCGTCCCTTCCCGGGCCCCTGTTTTCCCCCTGCGTCGCCTTTTCCCGCCGCGGCCGCCTCCCCCCCGCCGTGGCCCGTGGCCCGCCGGGCCGCCCTCGTGGCCCGCCTCGTGGCCCGCCTCGGGGGCCGCCCCCGCTCCTTCCTCCCCCGCCGGGCCGCGTGCCCTGCTGCTCCCGCTCGGGCGGCCCGCGCCCGTGCCTGCCCCCCCTCGCGCCGCGGCCTGCCTCCCTGGGCGCCTCCCGCCGTCCCCCCGCCCCCCTGTCCGCCTGGCGCGGCCTCCTCTCCGGTTCCGGCCCGGCCTCCCCCCCGGTCTTCGGCCCCCGCTTCGCCGGGCGCGGCCTCCCGCGCGGCCCCCGCCCTCGCCTGGGGCCTGGCCTTTCCTGCGGCCCCCGCGCGGGTCCCTGCGGTCCCCGTCGTCCGTCGCGCGCCCCTGCCCCCTCGCGCCCTCCCGGCGGTTCTCCCTCCCGGCGCGCTGCGGCCCCTTTCCGCTGCGTCTCGCGGCTCCCTCCCCCCTCCTCTGCCCTTCCCCGGGTCTTCCCCCCCTTGCTGCCCTCCCGCCGTTCCCCCCCTCCCCGTCTCCCCTCGCGCGGCCGCCCGCGCGTCCCGCCCCCTCCGGCGGCGCCCCGTTTCCGCTCCTCGCTCGCGCGGCGGGCTCCTTTCCCTGCGTGGTCGGCCCGCCTTCCGGCGTTCCCGTCGCCTCTCCCGCGGCGGCGCTCTCCCCCGGCCCGGCGCGCGGCCCTCCCGGGTCGTGCCCCCTTCCCCGCGTCCCCCCGCTGTCTCCGTCCCTTCCCGGGCCCCCTGTTTTCCCTGCCCTGCCTCGCCTTTCCCGCCGCGGCTCGCCTCCCCCCCGGTGGCCCGTGGGCCCGCCCTGTGGGCCCGCCGCGGCCCGCCTCGTGGCCCGCCTCGCGGCCCGCCCTCCCTTGCTCCCCCGCGCCGGGCCGCGTGCCCCTGCTGCTCCCGCTCGGGCGCCCGCGCCGTGCCTGCCCCCCCTCGCGCCGCGGCCTGCCTCCCTGGGGCGCCTCCCGCCGTCCCCCCCGCTCCCTGTCCGCCCTGGCGCGGCCTCCTCCGGTTCCGGCCCCGCCTCCCCCCCGGTCTTCGGCCCCGGCCTCGCCGGGCGCGGCCTCCCGCGCGCCCCGCCCCTCGCCCTGGGGCCTGGCCTTTCCTGCGGCCCCCCCGCGGGTCCCTGCGGTCCCCGTCGTCCGTCGCGCGCCCCTGCCGCCCCTCGCGCCCCTCCCGGCGGTTCTCCCCTCCCGGCGCGCTGCGGCCCCTTTCCGCTGCGGCGTCTCGCGGCTCCTCCCCCTCCTCTGGCCCTTCCCCCGGGTCCTTCCCCCCTTGCTGCCCCTCCCGCCTTCCCCGCCCTCCCCGTTCCCTCGCGCGCCGCCCGCGCCCGCGCCCCTCCCGCGCCCCCCCGTTTCCCGCCTCTCGCTCGCGCGGCGGGCTCCTTTCCCTGCGTGGTCGGGCCCGCCTTCCGCGGCGTTCCCGTCGCCTCTCCCGCGGCGGCGCTCTCCCCCGGCCCGGCGCGCGGCCCTCCCGGGTCGTGCCCCCCTTCCCCGCGTCCCCGCTGTCTCCGTCCCTTCCCGGGCCCCCCCTGTTTCCCTGCCCTGCCTCGCCTTTCCCGCCGGCTCGCCTCCCCCCCCGGTGGCCCGTGGGCCCGCCCTGTGGGCCCGCCTGTCGCCCGCCCGCCTCCGCGCCCGGCTCCCTTGCTCCCCGCCGGCCGCGTGCCCCTGCTGCTCCCGCTCGGGCGGCCCGCGCCCGTGCCTGCCCCCCTCGCGCCGCGGCCTGCCTCCCCTGGGGCGCCTCCCGCCGTCCCCCCCCGCTCCCTGTCCGCCCTGGCGCGGCCTCTCCGGTTCCGGCCCCGCTCCCCCCGGTCTTCGGCCCCGGCCTCGCCGGGCGCGGCCTCCGCGCGGCCCCGCGCCCCTCGCCTGGGGCCTGGCCTTTCCTGCGGCCCCCCGCGCGGTCCCTGCGGTCCCCGTCCTCCGTCGCGCGCCCCTGCCGCCCCTCGCGCCCCTCCCGGCGGTTCTCCCCTCCCGGCGCGCTGCGGCCCTTTCCGCTGCGGCGTCTCGCGGCTCCTCCCCCTCCCCCTCTGGCCTTCCCCGGGTCCTTCCCCCCCTTGCTGCCCCTCCCGCCGTTCCCGCCCTCCCCGTCTCCCTCGCGAGGCCGCCCGCGCGTCCCGCCCCCTCCCGCGGCGCCCCGTTTCCGCCTCCTCGCTCGCGCGGCGGGCTCCTTTCCCTGCGTGTCGGCCCGCCTTCCGGCGTTCCCGTCGCCTCTCCGCGGCGGCGCTCTCCCCCGGAGGCGCCGCGCCTCCAGCGTCGTGCCCCCCCTTCCCCGCGGCCCCCGCTGTCTCCGTCCCTTCCAGGGCCCCAGTTTTCCTGCACTGCCTCGACTTTCAGCCGAGGATGGACTCACACCACGGTGGCACGTGGGAGAGCCTTGTGAGAAAGCCTCGTGGGAAAGCCTCGTGGGAAAGCCTCGAGGGAAATCCCCTGATCTCTTGATCCTCGCGAGGGGAAGGGGAGCTGCTACAGCTCGGAGGAAAGCGCACGTGCATGCCCCCCTCGAGACGCGTACTGACTCCCCTGGGGAGCCTCCAGCCGTCCCCAAGATCCATGTCAGCAATGGAGAGGAATCCTCAGGTTGCGTCACTGAGTCCACACAAGGTCTTAGGCCCCAGCATCGACGGGAGAGGAATCCCGAGAGGTCCCCCGAGCAACTCGCATTGGGACTGGCCTTTCCTGAGGCCACCAGAGCGGGTCCCAGGGGTCCCCGTCGTAAATCAAGAGCACCTGCCGCAACTCGAGAAAATCCAGGAGGTTCTCCCCTCCAGGCTATATGAGGCCCATTTCCGCTGAGGCATCTTGAGGCTAGTCACATCTAACCTCTGGAAATTCCAAAGGTCCTTCACACCCTTGCTGCAACTCAAGAAGTTCCCAACATACCCGTCTCGACTCGAGAGGAAGCACGAGAGTTCTGCCCACATCCAGAGGAGCCCCGTTTCCGCCTCATAGCTCGAGAGGAGGGAACCTTTCCCTGCGTGGTCGGGAAAGAATTCCCGGCGTTCCCGTCGCATCTCAAGAGGAGGCTCTCTCCATAGGAAAGGCGAGAGGAACTCTAGGGTCGGGCCACCATTCCCAGAGTCACCCAGATGTCTGTCCATTCCAGGGAAACCTGTTTTCCCTGCACTGCCTCGACTTTCAAGCCGAGGATCAACTCACACCACGGTGGCACGTGGGACAGCCCTGTGGGAAAGCCTCGTGGGAAAGCCTAGTGGAAAGCCTTGAGGCAAAGCCACAGATCCCTTGATCCACGCGAAGGGAAGCATGACACTGCTGCTACAGCTCGGGAGGAAATCGCACGTCCCTGCCCCCACTCGAGACGAGGACTGACTCCCCAGGGGAGACTCCAGAAGTACCCCAAGATCCGTGTCAGCACTGGAGAGGAATCCTCAGGTGCGGGCACCCGACTCCCCACAAGGTCTTAGGCACCAGCATCGACGGGAGAGGAATCCCGAGAGGCTCGCGAGCAACTGGCATAGGGACTGGCCTTTTCCTGAGGCCTCGAGAGCGGGTCCCTGAGGTCCCCGTCTGAAGTCGAGAGCACCTGCCGCAACTCCGAGAAAAATCCAGGAGGTTCGTCCCTCCAGGCGAGATGAGGCCCATTTCCGCTGAGGCGTCTCGAGGCTAATCACACTTAACCTCTGGAAATTCCAAAGGGTCCTTCACAATCTTGCTGGCAACTCAAGAAGTTCCCCGACTTACCCGTCTCCACTCGAGAGGAAGCACGAGAGTCCCGCCCACATCCAGAAGAGACCCGTTTCTGCCTCCTAGCTCGAGAGGAGGGATCCTTTCTCTGCGTGTTCGGGGAAGAATTCTCGGCGTTCCCGTCGCATCACAAGAGGAGACGCTCTCCACAGGAAAGGCGAGAGGAACACCAGGGTCGTGCCACCATTCCCAGAGTCCCCCCAGGTGTCTCAGTCCATTCCAGGGAAACCTGTTTTCCCTGCACTGCCTCGACTTTCAAGCCGAGGATCGACTCACACCACGGTGGCATCGTGGTACAGCCTTGTGAGAAAGCCTCGTGGGAAAGCCTCGTGGGAAAGCCTCAAGGGAAAGCCACAGATCTCTTGATCCACGCGAAGGGAAGCGTGACACTGCTGCTACAGCTCGGGAGGAAAGCGCACGTGCATGCCCCCGCTCGAGACGAGGACTGACTCCCCTAGGGAGACTCCAGAAGTACCCCAGGATCCATGTCTGCACTGGAGAGGAATCCTCAGGTTCCGGCACCGACTCCACACAAGGTCTTAGGCCCGTGCATCGACGTGAGAGGAATCCCGAGAGGCCCCAGAGCAACTCGCATGGGTACTGGCCTTTCCTGAGGCCACCACAGCGGGTCCCTGAGGTCCCCGTCGTAAGTCGAGAGCACCTGCCGCAACTCGAGAAAAACCAGGAGGTTCTCCCCTCCAGGTGAGCTGAGTCCCATTTCCGCTGAGGTAATCTCGAGGCTAATCACACCTTACCTGTGGAACTTCCAAAGGGTCCTTCACACCCTTACTGCAACTCAAGAAGTTCCCCGACATTCCCGTCTCCACTCGAGAGGAAGCACGAGAGTCCCGCCTACATCCAGAGGAGCCCCGTTTCCGCCTTCTAGCTCGAGAGGAGGGATCCTTTCCCTGCGTGGTCGGGATAGAATTCCCGGTGTTCCCGTCACATCTCAAGAGGAGTCGCGCTCCACAGGAAAGGTGAGAGGAACTCCAGGGTCGTGCCACCATTCCCAGAGTCCCCTGGATGTCTCAGTCCATTCCAGGAGAAACCAGTTTTCCCTGCACTGCCTCGACTTTCAAGCCGAGGATCGACTCACACCACGGTGGCACGTGGGACAGCCCTGTGGGAAAGCCTCATGGGAAAGCCTCGTGGGAAAGCCTCGTGGGAAAGCCTCGTGGGAAAAGCCTCGAGGGAAAGGCACAGATCCCCTTGATCCAAGCATAGGGAAGCGTGACACTGCTGCTTCAGCTCAAGGAGGAAAGCGCACGTACATGCCCCGCTAGAGACGAGGACTGACTCCCCTGGGGAGACTGCAGAAGTACCCCAGGATCCATGTCTGCACTGGAGAGGAATGCTCAGGTTCCGGCACCGACTCCATACAAGATCTTAGGCCCTGGCATCGACGAGAGAGGAATCCCGAGAGGCCCCAAAGCAACTCGCATGTGGACTGGCGCTTTCCTGAGGCCACCAGAGCGGGTCCCTGAGGTCCCCGTCGTAAGTCGAGAGCGCCTGCCACAACTCCGAGAAAATTCAGGAAGGTACTCCCCTCCAGGCGAGATGAGGCCCATTTCCCAGAGGCGTATCGAGGCTAATCACACCTAACCTATGGAACTTCCAAAGGGTCCTTCACACCCTTGCTGCAACTCAAGAAGTTCCCTGACATACCCGTCTCCACTCGAGAGGAAGCAGGAGAGTCCCGCCAATATCCAGAGGAACCCGTTACCGCCACCTAGCTCGAGAGGAGGTATCCTTTCCCTGCGTGTTCGGGAGAAAGAATCCCCGGCGTTTCCGTCGCATCTCAAGAGGAGGCGCTCCCACAGGAAGTGCGAGAGGTACCCCAGAGTCGTGCCACATTCCCAGAGTCCACCAGATGTCTCAGTCCATTCCAGGGAAACCTGTTTTCCCTGCACTGCCTCGACTTTCCAAGCCGAGGATCGACTCACACCACGGTGGCACGTGGGACATCCCTGTGGGAAAGCCTCGGTGGGAAAGCCTACGTGGGAAAGCCTCGAGGGAAAGCCCCTGATCCCTTGATCCACGCGAATGGAAGCGTGACACTGCTGCTAACAGCTCGGGAGGAAAGCGCACGTGCATGCCCCCACTCGAGACGAGGACTGACTCCCTGGGGAAGACTCCAGAAGTACCCCAAGATGCATGTCAGGCAACTGGAGAGGAATCCTCAGGTTCCGGGCACCTGACTCCACACAAGGTCTTAGGACCCGTAGCATCGACGTGGAGAGGAATCCCGAGAGGCCCAGGAGCAACTCGCATGGGGTACTGGCCTTTCCTGAGGCCACCACAGCGGGTCCCTGAGGTCCCGTCGTAAGTCGAGAGCACCTGCCGCAACTCGAGAAAAACCAGGAGGTTCTCCCCTCCAGGTGAGCTGAGTCCCATTTCCGTGCTGAGGTATCTCGAGGCTAATCACACTTAACCTGTGGAACTTCCAAAGGTTCCTTCACACCCTTGACTGCAACTCAAGAAGTTCCCCCGACATTCCCGGTCTCCCAACTCGAGAGGAAGCACGAGAGTCCCGCCTACATCCAGAGGAGCCCCGTTTCCGCCTTCTAGCTCGAGAAGGAGGGATCCTTTCCCTGCGAGGTCGGGATAGAATTCCCGGTGTTCCCGTCACATCTCAAGAGGAGTCGCGCTCTCCACAGGAAAGGGTGAGAGGAACTCCAGGGTCGTGCCACCATTCCCAGAGTCCCCCAGATGTCTCAGTCCATTCCAGGGAAACCAGTTTTCCCTGCACTGCCTCGACTTTCAAGCCGAGGATCGACTCACACCACGGTGGCACGTGGGACAGCCCTGTGGAAAGCCTCATGGGAAAGCCTGTGGGAAAGCCTCGTGGGAAAGCCTCGTGGGAAAGCCTCGAGGGAAAGGCACAGATCCCTTGATCCAAGCATAGGGAAGCGTGACACTGCTGCTTACAGCTCAGGAGGAAAGCGCACGGTACATGCCCCCGCTAGAGACGAGGACTGACTCCCCTGGGGAGACTGCCAGAAGTACCCCAAGGATCCATGTCCTGCACTGGAGAGGAATGCTCAGGTTCCGGCACCGACTCCATACAAGATCTTAGGCCCTGGCATCGACGGAGAGAGGAATCCCGAGAGGCCCCAGGAAGCAACTCTGGCATGTGGACTGGCCTTTCCTGAGGCCACCAGAGCGGGTCCCTGAGGTCCCCCGTCGTAAGTCGAGAGCGCCTGCCACAACTCGAGAAAATTCAGGAGGTCTCCCTCCAGGCGAGATGAGGCCCATTTCCCTGAGGCGTATCGAGGCTAATCACATCTAACATACTGGAACTTCCAAAGGGTCCTTCACACCCTTGCTGCAACTCAAGAAGTTTCCCTGACAATACCCGTCTCCACTCGAGAGGAAGCAGGAGAGTCCCGCCACATATCCAGAGGAGCCCGTTTACCGCCACCTAGCTCGAGAGGAGGGTATCCTTTCTCTGCGTGGTTCGGGAAAGAATCCCGGCGTTTCCGTCGCATCTCAAGAGGAGGCGCTCTCCACAGGAAGTGCGAGAGGTAACCCCAGGAGTCGTGCCACATTCCCAGAGTCCCACCAGATGTCTCAGTCCATTCCAGGGAAACCTGTTTTCCCTGCACTGCCTCGACTTCCAAGCCGAGGATCGACTCACAACCACGGTGGCACGTGGGACATCCCTGTGGGAAAGCCTCGTGGGAAAGCCTATGGGAAAGCCTCGAGGGAAAGCCCCTGATCCCTTGATCCACGCGAATGGAAGCGCGACACTGCTGCTACAGCTCGGGAGGAAAGCGCCGGTGCATGCCCCCACACGAGAGGAGGACTGACTTCCCTGGGAAGACTCCAGAAGTACCCCAAGATCCATGTCGGCACTGGAGAGGAATCCTCAGGTTCGGGCACCTGACTCCACACAAGGTCTTAGGACCCCAGCATCGACGGGAGTGGAATCCCGAGAGGCCCGGGAGCAACTCGCATGGGGACTGGCCTTTCCTGAGGCCACCAGAGCGGGTCCCTGAGGTCCCCGTCGTAAGTCGAGAGCACCTGCCGCAAGTCGAGAAAATCCAGGAGGTTCTCCCCTCCAGGCGAGATGAGGCCCATTTCCGCTGAGGCGTCTCGAGGCTAATCACATCTAACATCTGGAACTTCTAAAGGGTCCTTCACAACCTTGCTGCAACTCAAATAGTTCCCCGACATGCCCGTCTCCACTCGAGAGGAAGCACGAGAGTCCCGCCCACATCCTGAGGAGCCCCGTTTCCGCCTCCTAGCTCGAGAGGAGGGATCCTTTCCCTGCGTGGTCGGGAAAGAATCCCGGCGTTTCCGTCGCATCTCAAGAGGAGGCGCTCTCCACAGGAAAGGCGAGAGGAACTCCAGGGTCGTGCCACCATTCCCAGAGTCCCCCAGATGTCTCAGTCCATTCCAGGGAAACCTGTTTTCCCTGCACTGCCTCGACGTTCAAGCCGAGGATCGACTCACACCACGGTGGCACGTGGGACAGCCCTGTGGGAAAGCCTCGTGGGAAAGCCTCGTGGGAAAGCCTCGAGGGAAAGCCACACATCCCTTGATCCACGCGAAGGGAAGGGCAACACTTCTGCTACAACACGGGAGGAAAGTGCACGTGTATGCCCCTACTCGCGACGAGGACTGACCCCCTGGCGAGACTCCAGAAGTAGCCCAAAATCAATGTCAGCACTGGAGAGGAATCCCTCAGGTTTTCGGCACTGACTCCACACAAGGTCTTAGGCCCCAGCATCGAAGGGAGAGGAATCCCGAGAGGTCCCCGAGGAACTCGCATGGGACTGTCCTTTCCTGAGGCCACCAGAGCGGGTCCCTGAAGTCCCCGTCGTAAGTCGAGAGCACCTGTCCAACTCGAGAAAAATACAGGAGGTTCTCCCCGCCAGGCGAGATGAGGCCATGTCCGCTGAGGCGTCTCGAGGCAAATCACACCTAACCTCTGGAACTCCCAAAGGGTCCTTCACACTTTTACTGCAACTTAAGAAGTTCCCCGACATACCCGGCTCCACTAGAGAGGAAGCACGAGAGTCCCGCCCAATCCAGAGGAGCCCCGTCTCTATCTCATAGCTCGAGAGGAGGATACTTTCCCTGCGTGTTCGGGAAAGAATTCCCGGCTTTCCCGTCGCATGTCAAGAGGAGGCGCTCTCCACAGGAAAGGCGAGAGGAACTCCAGGGTCGGGCCACCATTCCCACAGTCCCCCAGATGTCTCAGTCCACTCCAGGAAACGTTTTTCCTTTCACTGCCTCGACTTTCAAGCCGAGGAATGACTCACACCACGTGGCACGTTGGACAGACATTTGGGAAAGCCTCGTGGGAAAGCCTCGTGGGAAAGACTCGGGGAAAGCCACAGATTCCTTCATCCACGCGAAGGGAAGCGTGACACTACAGCTACAGCTCGGGAGGAAAGCGCACGTGCATGCCCCAACTCGAGACGAGGACTGACTCCCTTAGGGAGACTCCAAAAGTACCCCAGGAACCATGTCAGCACTGGAGTGGAATTCTCCGGTTCCTGCACCGACTCTACACAAGGTCTTAGGCCCCAGCATCGACGGGAGAGGAATCCCGAGTGGCCCCATGCAACTAGCATGGGGACTGGCCTTTCCTGAGGCCACCAGAGCGGGTCCCAGAGGTCCCCGTCGTAAGTCGAGAGCACCTGCCGCAACTAGAGAAAATCCAGGAGGTTCTCCCTTCCAGGCGAGATTAGGCCCATTTCCGCTGAGGCATCTCGAGGCTAATCACAACTAACCTCTTGACTTTCCAAAGGGTCCTTCACACCCTTGCTGCAACTCAAGAAGTTCCCCAACATACCCGTCTCCACTGGAGAGAAGCACGAGAGTCCCGCCCTCATCCGGAGGAGCCCCGTTTGCGTCTCATAGCTCGAGGGCAGGGATATTTCCCTGCGTGGTCGGGAAAGAATTCCCGGCGTTCCCGTCGCATCTCAAGAGGAGGCGCTCTCCACAGGAAAGGCGAGAGGAACTCCAGGGTCGTGCCACCATTCCAGAGTCCCCAGATGTCTCAGTCCATTCCAGGGAAACCTGTTTTCCCTGCACTGCCTCGACTTTCAAGCCGAGGATCGACTCACACCACGGTGGCACGTGGGACAGACCTGTGGGAAAGCTTCGAGGGAAAGCCTCGTGGGAAAGCCTCGAGGAAAGTTGCAGATCCCTTGATCCACGCGAAGGGAAGCATGACACTGCTGCTACATCTCGGAGGAAAGCGCACGTACATGCCCCCACTCGAGACGAGGACTGACTCCCTGGGGCGACTCCAGACGTACCCCAAGATCCATGTCAGCACTGGAGAGGAATCCTCAGGTTCCGGCACCTACTCCACACAAGGTCTTAGGCCCCGGCATCGACGGGAGAGGATCCCGAGAGGCCCCAAGCTACTCACATGGGGACTGGCCTTTCCTGAGGCCACCACAGCGGATCCCTGAGGTCCCCGTCGTAAGTCGAGAGCACCTGCCGCAACTCGAGAAAATCCAGGAGGTTCTCCCCTCCAGGTGAGCTGAGTCCCATTTCCGCTGAGGTATCTCGAGGCTAATCACACCTTACCTGTGGAACTTCCAAAGGGTCCTTCACACCCTTACTGCAACTCAAGAAGTTCCCCGACATACCCGTCTCAACTCGAGAGGAAGCACGAGAGTCCCGCACACATCGAGAGAAGCCCCGTTTCCGCCTTCTAGCTCAAGAGGAGGGATCCTTTCCCTGCGTGGTCGGGATAGAATTCCCGATGTTCCTGTCACATCTCAAGAGGAGTCGCGCTCACAGGAAAGGTGAGAGGAACTCCAGGGTCGTGCCACCATTCCCAGAGTCCCCTGGATCTCTCAGTCCATTCCAGGGAAACCTGTCTTCCTTCACTGCCTCGACTTTCAAACGAGAATCGACTCACACCACGGTGGAACGTGGGACAGCCCTGTGGAAAGCCTCATGGGAAAGCTCGTGAAAGCCTCGTGGGAAAGCCTCGTGGGAAAGCCTCGTGGGAAAGCCTCGAGGGAAAGGCACAGATCCCTTGATCCAAGCATAGGGAAGCGTGACACTGCTGCTTCAGCTAAGGAGGAAAGCGCACGTGCATGCCCCCACTCGAGAGGAGGACTGACTCCCCTGGGGAGACTCCAGAAGTACCCCAAGATCCATGACAGCACTGGAGAGGACATGCTCAGGTTCCAGCACTGACTCCACACAAGGTCTTAGGCCCAGCATCGACAGGAGAGGAATCCCGAGAGGCCCCGAGCAACTCGCATGGGGACTGGTCTTTCCTGAGGCCACCAGAGCGGGTCCCTGAGGTCCCCGTCGTAAGTGGAGAGCAACTGCCCAATTCGAGAAAATCCAGGAGGTTCTCCCTC
>NW_017190663.1:0-11175 GCF_001704415.2 Capra hircus | reverse complement strand
GACTCCCCTGGGGAGACTCCAGAAGTAGCCCCAAGATCCATGTCAGCACTGGAGAGGAGTCCTCAGGTTCCGGCACCGACTCCACACAAGGACTTAGGCCCCGGCATCGACGGGAGTGGAGTCCCGGAGAGGACCCGAGCAACTCGCATGGATACTGGCCTTTCCTGAGGCCACCAGAGCGGGTCCCTGAGGTCCCCCATCGTAAGTCGAGAGCACCTGCCGCAACTAGAGAAAATCCAGGAGGTTTCCCCTGAGGCGAGATGAGGCCCATTTCTGCTGAGGTGTCTCAAGGCTAATCACACCTAACCTCTGTAACTTCCAAAGGTTGATTCACACCCTTTGCTGCAACTCAAGAAGTTCCCGACATACCCGTCTCTACTTGAGAGGAAGCACGAGTACCGCCTCACTTCCAGAGGAACCCGTTTCCGCCTCCTAGCTCGAGAGGAGGGATCATTTCTTTCGTGTCGGGAAGAATACCCAGCGTTCCGTCGCTTCTCAAGAGAGGGCTCTCACAGGAAAGGCGAGAGGAACTCCAGGGTCGTGCCACCATTCCCAGAGTCCCCCAGATGTCTCAGTCCATTCCAGGGAAACCTGTTTTCCCTGCACTGCCTCGACTTTCCAGCCAAGGATAGACTCACACCACGGTGGCACGTGGGACAGCCCTGTGGGAAAGTCTCGTGGGAAAGCCCTTATGGGAAAGCCTCATGAGGAAGCCTCGAGGAAAGCCACTGATCCCTTGATCCCATGCGAAGGGAAGCGTGACACTGCTGCTACAGCTCGGGAGGAAAGCGCACGTGCATGCCCCCACTCGAGCCGAGGTCTGACGCCCCTGGGGAGACTCCAGAAGTCCCGAAGATCCATGTCGGCACTGGAGAGGAATCCTCAGGTTCCGGCACTGACTCCACACAAGGTCTTGCCCCGGCATGGACGGGAGAGGAATCCCGAGAGCCCACGAGCAACTTGCATGAGGACTGGCCTTTCATGAGGCCACCAGAGCGTCCCTGAGGTCCAAGTCGTAAGTCGAGAGTTCCCAGGCAACTCGAGAAAATCCAGGAGGTTCTCCCTCCAGGCGAGATGAGGCCCATTTCGCTGAGGCGTCTCGAGGCTAATCAATTCTAACATCTGGAACGTCCAAAGGGTCCTTCACACCCTTGCTGCAACTCAAGAAGTTCCCGACATAACCGTCTCCACTTGAGAGGAAGCACGAGAGTCCCGGGCCACATCCAGAAGAGCCCGTTTCCGTATCATAACTCGAAAGGTGGGATCCTTTCCCTGCGTGTCGGAAAGAATTCCCGGCGTTCCCGTCGTATCTCAAGAGGAGGCGCTCTCCACAGGAAAGGCGAGAGGAACTCCAGGGTCGTGCCACCATTCCCAGAGTCAACTAAATGTCTCCGTCCATTCCAAGGAAACCTGTTTTCCCTGCACTGCCTGGACTTTCAAGCTGAGGATCGACTCACACCACGGTGGCACGTGGGACAACCCTGTGGGAAAGCCTCGTGGGTAAAGGGCAAGGCACAGATCCCTTGATCCAGCGAAGGGAAGGGTGACACTGCTGCTACAGCTCGGAGGAAAGCGCACGTGCATGCCCCACTCGAGACGAGGACTGACTCCCCAGGGGAGACTCCAGAATTACCCCAAGATCCATGTCAGCACTGGAGAGGAATCCTCAGGTTCCGACACCCCCTCCACACAAGATCTTAGGCCCAGCATCGACGGGAGAGGAATCCCGAGAGGCCCCCGAGCAACTCGCATGGGGACTGGCCTTTCCTGAGGCCACCAGAGCGGTCCCTGAGGTCCCCGTCGTAAGTCGAGAGCCCCTGCCGAAACTCGAGAAAATCCAGGAGGTTCTCCCTCCAGGCGAGATGAGGCCCATTTCCGCTGAGGCTTCTCGAGGCTAATCACACCTAACCTCTGAAACTTCCAAACGGTCCTTCACACCCTTGCTGCAACTCTAGAAGTTCCCGACATACCCGTCTCCACTGGAGAGGAAGCAGGAGAGTCCAGCCCACATCCAGAGGAGCCCCGTTTCCGCCTCCTAGCTCGAGAGGGGGATCCTTTCCCTGCCTGGTCTGTAAAGAATTCCTGGCGTTCCCGTCGCATCTCAAGATGAGGTGCTCTACACAGGAAAGGCGAGAGGAACTCCAGGGACGTGCCACCATTCCCAGAGTCCCCCCAGATGTCTCCGTCCATTCCAGGGACACCTGTTTTCCCTGCACTGCCTCGACTTTCAAGCCGAGGATCCGACTCACTGCGCGGTGACTACGTGGGACAGCCCTGTGGGAAAGCCTCTAGGGAAAGCCACAGATCCCTTGATCCACTCGACGGGAAGCGTGACACGGCTCTAGAGCTGGGAGGAAAGCGCACGTGCATGCCCCCACTCGAGACGTGGACTGACTCCCCTGGGGAGACTCCAGAAGTACCCCAAGATCCATGCCAGCCCTGGAGAGGAATCCTCAGGTTCCGCAAACGACTCCACACAAGGTCTTAGGCCCCGGCATCGACGGGAGAGGAATCCCGATAGGCCCCGAGCAACTGTCATGGGGACTGTCCTTTCCTGAGGCCACCAGAGGCGTGTCCCTGAGGTCCCCGTTGTAAGTCGAGAGCACCTGCCGCAACTCGAGAAAATCCAGGAGGTTCTCCCTTCCAGGCGAGATGAGGCCCATTTCCGCTGAGGCTTCTCGAGGCTAATCACATCTAACCTCTGAAACTTCCAAAGGGTGATTCACACCCTTGCTGCAACTCAAGAAGTTCCCCGACATACCCGTCTCCACTCGAGAGGAAGCACAAGAGTCCCGACAACATCAGAGGAGCCCCTTTCCGCCTCCTAACTCGAGAGGAGGGATCCTTTCCCTGCTTGGTCTGGAAAGAATTCCTGGCATTCCCGTCGCAATCTCAAGATGAGGTGCTCTCCACAGGAAAGGCGACAAGGAACTCCAGGGTCGAGCCACCATACCCAGAGTCACCCAGATGTCTCAGTCCATTCCCAGGGAAACCTGTTTCCCCTGCACTGCCTCGACTTTCAAGCCGAGGATAGACTCACACCACGGTGGCACGTGGACAGCCCTGTGGGAAAGTCTCGTGGAAAGCCTTATGGGAAAGCCTCATGAGGAAGCCTCGAGGGAAAGCCACTGATCCCTTGATCCATGCGAAGGGAAGCGTGACACTGCTGCTACAGCTCGGGAGGAAAGCGCACGTGCATGCCCCCACTCGAGCCGAGGTCTGACGCCCCTGGGGAGACTCCAGAAGTCCCCGAAGATCCATGTCGGCACTGGAGAGGAATCCTCAGGTTCCGGCACTGACTCCACACAAGGTCTTGCCCCGGCATCGACGGGAGAGGAATCCCGAGAAGCCCACAGAGCAACTTGCATGAGGACTGGCCTTTCATGAGGCCACCAGAGCATATCTCTGAGGTCCAAGTCGTAAGTCGAGAGCTCCAGCTGCAACTCGAGAAAATCCAGGACGTTCTCCCCTCCCAGGCGAGATGTGGCCCATATCCGATGAGGCATCTCGAGGCTAATCAACAAGCGTCTGGAACTAACAAAGGGGCCCTCAAAACCTAGTTGCAACTCAAGAAGTTGCCCGAAATACCCCTCTCCACTCGAGAGGAAGCACGAGAGTCTTGCCCACACCCAGAGGAGCCCTGTTTCCGCCTCATAGCTCGAGAGGAAGGATCCTTTCCCTGCGTTATCCGGAAAGAATTCCCGGCATTCCCTCGCATCTCAAGAGGAGGCGCAACCACAGGAAAGGCGAGAGGAACTCCAGGGTCGTGCCACCATTCCCAGATCCCCCAGATGTCTCAGTCCATTCCAGGGAAACCTGTTTTCCCTACACTGCCTCGACTTTCAAGCCGAGCATCGACTCACTGCTTGGTGGCACGTGAACAGCCCTGTGTGAAAGCCTCGTGGGAAAGCCTCGAGGGAAAGCCACAGATCCCTTGATCCACGCGAAGGGAAGCGTGACACTGCTGCTACAGCTCGGGAGGAAAGCGCACGTGCCATGCCCCACTCGAGACGAGGACTGACTGCCCTGGGTAGATTCCAGAAGTACCCCAGACCCATGTCGGCAGTGCAGAGGATTCCTCAGGTTCCAGCACCGATTCCACACAAGGTCTTAGGCCCCGGCATCGACGGGAGAGGAATCCCGAGAGGCCCCGAGAAACTAGCATGGGGACTGGCCCTTTCCTGAGGCCAGCAGAGCGGGTCCCTGAGATCCCCGTCGTAACTCGAGAGCACCTGCTGCAACTCGAGAAAATCCAGGAGGTTCTCCCCTCCAGGCGAGATGAGGCCCATTTCTGCTGAGGCGTGTCGAGGCTAATCACAACTAACCTCTGGAACATCCAAAGGTCCTTCACACCCTTGCTGCAACTCAAGAAGTTCCCCGACATACCCGTCTCCACTCGAGAGGAAGCACGAGAGTTCTGCCCACATCCAGAGGAGCCCCGTTTCCGCCCTCCTAGCTCGAGAGGAGGGTTCCTTTCCCCTGCGTGGTCAGGAAAGAATTCCCGGCGTTCCCGTCGCATCTCAAGAGGAGGCGCTCTGCACAGGAAAGGCGAGAGGAAGTCCAGGGTCGTGCCACCATTCCCAGAGTCCCCCAGATGTCTCAGTCCATTCCAGGGAAACCTGTTTTCCCTGCACTGCCTCGACTTTCAAGCCGAGGATCGACTCAAACCTCGGTGGCACGTGGGACAGCCCTGTGGGAAAGCTTCGAGGGAAAACCTCGAGGGAAAGCCACAGATCCCTTGATCAACCAGGAAGGCAAGTGGAACACTGCTGCTACAGATCGGGAAGAAAGCGCACGTGCATGCCCCCACTCGAGACGAGGACTGACTCCCCTGGGGAGACTCCAGAAGTACCCCAAGGTCCATGTCAAGCACTGTAGAGGAATCCTCAGGTTCCGGCACCCACTCCACACGAGACCTAGGCCCCGGCATCGACGGGAGAGGAATCCCGAGAGGCCCCGAGCAACTCGCGTAGGGACTGGCATTTCCAGAGGCCACCAGAGCAGGTCCCTGAGGTCCCCATCGTAAGTCGATAGCACCTGTCGCAACTCGAGAAAATCCTGGAGGTTCTCCCCTCCAGGCGAGATGAGGCCCCATTTCCACTGAGGCGTTTCGAGGCCAATCACACCTAACCTCTGGAACTTACCAAACTGTCCTTCACACCCTTGCTGCAACTAAAAAAGTTCCCCGACGTACCCGTCTCCACTCGAGGGAAGCACGAGAGTCCCGCCCACATCCAGAGGAGACCCGTTTCTGCCTCCTAGCTCGAGAGGAGGGATCCTTTCCCTGCGTGGTCTGGAAAGAAGTTCCCGGTGTTCCTGTCGCATCTCAAGAGGAGTCGCTCTCCACAGGAAAGGCGAGAGAACTCCAGGGTCGAGCCACCATACCCAGAGTCACCCAGATGTCTCAGTCCATTCCAGGGAAACCTGTTTCCCCTGCACTGCCTCGACTTTCAAGCCGAGGATCGACTCACACCACGGTGGCACGTGGAACAGCCCTGTGGGAAAGCCTCGTGGGAAAGCCTCGAGGGAAAGCCCACAGATTCCTTGTTTCACGAGAAGGGAAGCGTGACACTTCTGCTACAGCTCGGGAGGAAAGTGCACGTGCATGCCCCCACTTGAGACGAGGATGAAACCCCCGGGGGAGACTCCAGAAGTACCCCAAGATCCATGTCAGCACTGGAGAGGAATCCTCAGGTTCCAGCACTGACTCCACACAAGGTCTTAGGCCCCGGCATCGACGGGAGAGGAATCCCGAGAGGCCCCAGAGCAACTCGCATGGGGACTGGCCTTTCCTGAGGATACCAGAGCGGGTCCCTGAGGTCCCCGTCGTAAGCCTAGAGCACCTGCGGCAACTCGAGAAAATCCAGGAGGGTCTCCCCTCCAGGTGAGATGAGGCCCATTTCCGCTGAGGCGTCTCGAGGCTCATCACACCTAACCTCTGGAACTTCCAAAGGGTCCTTCACACCCTTGCTGCAACTCAAGAAGTTCCCCCGACATAGCCGTATCCACTCGAGAGGAAGCACCGAGAGTCCCGCCCACATCCAGATCGGCCCCATTTCCGCCTCCTAGCTCGAGAGGAGGGATCCTTTCTCTACGTGGTCGGTAAAGAATTCCCGGTGTTCCCGTCGCATCTCAAGAGGAGGCGCCCTCCACAGGAAAGGCGAGAGGAACTCCAGGGTCGTTCTACCATTTCCAGAGTCCCTCAGAAGTCTCAGTCCATTCCAGGGAAAACTGTTTTCCCTGCACTGCCTCGACTTTCAAGTCGAGGATCGACTCACACCACGGTGGCACGTGGGACAGCCCTGTGGGACAGCCCTGTGGGAAAGCCTCGAGGGAAAGACACAGATCCCTTGATCCACGCGAAGAGAAGCGTGACACTGCTGCTACAGCTCGGGAGGAAAGCGCACGTGCATGCCACCACTTAGAGGAGGACTGACTCCCCTGGGGAGACTTCAGAATTACCCCAAGATCCATGTCAGCAATGGAGAGGAATTCTCAGGTTTTGCCACAGACTACACATAAGATCTTAGGCCCGGCTTTGACGGAGAGGAAACCCGAGAGGCCCCCGAGCAACTCGCATGGGACTGGCCTTTCGTGAGGCCACCAGAGCAGGTCCCTGAGGTCCCTGTCGTATGTCGAGAGCACCTGCCGCACTCGAGAAAATCCAGGAGGTTCTCCCCTCCAGGCGAGATGAGGCCCATTTCGCTGAAGCATCTCGAAGCTATTCACACCTAACCTCTGGAAATTCCAAAGGGTCCTTCACACCCTTGCTGAATCTCAAGAAGTTCCCCGACATACCCGTCTCCACTCGAGAGGAAGTACGAGTGTCCCGCCCTCATCCAGAGGATCCCCATTTACACCTCCTAGTTCGAGAGAAGGGATCCTTTCCCTGTGTGTTCGGTAAAAAATTCTCGGTGCTTCCTCGCAGCTCAAGAGGCAGGCGCTCTCCCAGGAAAGGCGAGAGGAACTCCAGGGTCGTGCCACCATTCCCAGAGACCCCCAGATGTCTCAGTCCATTCCAGGGAAACCTGTTTTCCCGCACTGCCTCGACTTTCATGCCGAGGAACGACTCACACTACGGTGGCACGTGGTACAAACCTGTGGGAAGCCTCGTGGGAAAGCCTCGAGGGATAGCCACAGATCCCTTGATCCACGGGAAGGGAAGCGTGAATCTGCTGCTTCCGCTCGGGAGGAAAGCGCACGTGCATGCCCCCACTCGAGACGACGAAAGACTCCCCTGGGGAGACTCCAGAAGTAGCCCAAGATCCATGTCAGCACTGGAGAGGAGTCCTCAGGTTCCGGCACCGACTCCACACAAGGACTTAGGCCCCGGCATCGACGGGAGTGGAGTCCCGAGAGGACCCCGAGCAACTCGCATGGATACTGGCCTTTCCTGAGGCCACCAGAGCGGGTCCCTGAGGTCCCCATCGTAAGTCGAGAGCACCTGCCGCAACTAGAGAAAATCCAGGTGGTTTTCCCCTGAGGCGAGATGAGGCCCATTTCTGCTGAGGTGTCTCAAGGCTAATCACACCTAACCTCTGTAACTTCCAAAGGTTGATTCACACCCTTGCTGCAACTCAAGAAGTTCACCGACATACCCGTCTCTACTTGAGAGGAAGCACGAGAGTACCGCTCCACATCCAGAGGAACCCCGTTTCCGCCTCCTAGCTCGAGAGGAGGGATCATTTTCCTTTCGTGGTCGGGAAAGAATACCCAGCGTTCCCGTCGCTTCTCAAGAGGAGGCGCTCTCCACAGGAAAGGCGAGAGGAACTCCAGGGTGTTGCCACCATTCCCAGAGTCCCCCAGATGTCTCAGTCCATTCCAGGGAAACCTGTTTTCCCTGCACTGCCTCGACTTTCCAGCCAAGGATAGACTCACACCACGGTGGCACGTGGGACAGCCCTGTGGGAAAGTCTCGTGGGAAAGCCTTATGGGAAAGCCTCATGAGGAAGCCTCGAGGGAAAGCCACTGATCCCTTGATCCATGCGAAGGGAAGCGTGACACTGCTGCTACAGCTCGGGAGGAAAGCGCACGTGCATGCCCCCACTCGAGCCGAGGTCTGACGCCCCTGGGGAGACTCCAGAAGTCCCGAAGATCCATGTCGGCACTGGAGAGGAATCCTCAGGTTCCGGCACTGACTCCACACAAGGTCTTGCCCCGGCATGGACGGGAGAGGAATCCCGAGAAGCCCACGAGCAACTTGCATGAGGACTGGCCTTTCATGAGGCCACCAGAGCATGTCTCTGAGGTCCAAGTCGTAAGTCGAGAGTTCCAGCTGCAACTCGAGAAAATCCAGGAGGTTTTCCCCTCCAGGCGAGATGAGGCCCATTTCCGCTGAGGCGTCTCGAGGCTAATCAATTCTAACATCTGGAACGTCCAAAAGGGTCCTTCACACCCTTGCTGCAACTCAAGAAGTTCCCCGACATAACCGTCTCCACTTGAGAGGAAGCACAAGAGTCCCGGCCACATCCAGAAGAGCCCCGTTTCCGTATCATAACTCGAAAGGTGGGATCCTTTCCCTGCGTGGTCGGGAAAGAATTCCCGGCGTTCCCGTCGTATCTCAAGAGGAGGCGCTCTCCACAGGAAAGGCGAGAGGAACTCCAGGGTCGTGCCACCATTCCCAGAGTCAACTAAATGTCTCCGTCCATTCCAAGGAAACCTGTTTTCCCTGCACTGCCTGGACTTTCAAGCTGAGGATCGACTCACACCCACGGTGGCACGTGGGACAACCCTGTGGGAAAAGCCTCGTGGGAAAGCCTCGAGGGCAAGGCACAGATCCCTTGATCCACGCGAAGGGAAGGGTGACACTGCTGCTACAGCTCGGGAGGAAAGCGCACGTGCATGCCCCCACTCGAGACGAGGACTGACTCCCCAGGGGAGACTCCCAGAATTACCCCAAGATCCATGTCAGCACTGGAGAGGAATCCTCAGGTTCCGACACCCCCTCCACACAAGATCTTAGGCCCCAGCATCGACGGGAGAGGAATCCCGAGAGGCCCCCGAGCAACTCGCATGGGGACTGGCCTTTCCTGAGGCCACCAGAGCGGGTCCCTGAGGTCCCCGTCGTAAGTCGAGAGCCCCTGCCGAAACTCGAGAAAATCCAGGAGGTTCTCCCCTCCAGGCGAGATGAGGCCCATTTCCGCTGAGGCTTCTCGAGGCTAATCACACCTAACCTCTGAAACTTCCAAACGGTCCTTCACACCCTTGCTGCAACTCTAGAAGTTCCCCGACATACCCGTCTCCACTGGAGAGGAAGCAGGAGAGTCCAGCCACATCCAGAGGAGCCCCGTTTCCGCCTCCTAGCTCGAGAGGGGGATCCTTTCCCTGCCTGGTCTGTAAAGAATTCCTGGCGTTCCCGTCGCATCTCAAGATGAGGTGCTCTACACAGGAAAGGCGAGAGGAACTCCAGGGACGTGCCACCATTCCCAGAGTCCCCAGATGTCTCCGTCCATTCCAGGGACACCTGTTTTCCCTGCACTGCCTCGACTTTCAAGCGAGGATCGACTCACTGCGCGGTGACACGTGGGACAGCCCTGTGGGAAAGCTCTAGGGAAAGCCACAGATCCCTTGATCCACTCGACGGGAAGCGTGACACGGCTCTAGAGCTGGGGAGGAAAGCGCACGTGCATGCCCCACTCCGAGACGTGGACTGACTCCCCTGGGGAGACTCCAGAAGTACCCCCAAGATCCATGCCAGCCCTGGAAGGAATCCTCAGGTTCCGCAAACGACTCCACACAAGGTCTTAGGCCCGGCATCGACGGGAGAGGAATCCCGATAGGCCCCCGAGCAACTGTCATGGGGACTGTCCTTTCCTGAGGCCACCAGAGCGTGTCCCTGAGGTCCCCGTTGTAAGTCGAGAGCACCTGCCGCAACTCGAGAAAATCCAGGAGGTTCTCCCTTCCAGGCGAGATGAGGCCCATTTCCGCTGAGGCTTCTCGAGGCTAATCACATCTAACCTCTGAAACTTCCAAAGGGTGATTCACACCCTTGCTGCAACTCAAGAAGTTCCCCGACATACCCGTCTCCACTCGAGGAAGCACAAGAGTCCCGACAACATCAGAGGAGCTCCCTTTCCGCCTCCTAACTCGAGAGGAGGATCCTTTCCCTGCTTGTCTGGAAAGAATTCCTGGCATTCCCGTCGCATCTCAAGATGAGGTGCTCTCCACAGGAAAGGCGACAGGAACTCCAGGGTCGAGCCACCATACCCAGAGTCACCCAGATGTCTCAGTCCATTCCAGGGAAACCTGTTTCCCCTGCACTGCCTCGACTTTCAAGCCGAGGATAGACTCACACCACGGTGGCACGTGGGACAGCCCTGTGGGAAAGTCTCGTGGGAAAGCCTTATGGGAAAGCCTCATGAGGAAGCCTCGAGGGAAAGCCACTGATCCCTTGATCCATGCGAAGGGAAGCGTGACACTGCTGCTACAGCTCGGGAGGAAAGCGCACGTGCATGCCCCCACTCGAGCCGAGGTCTGACGCCCCTGGGGAGACTCCAGAAGTCCCCGAAGATCCATGTCGGCACTGGAGAGGAATCCTCAGGTTCCGGCACTGACTCCACACAAGGTCTTGCCCCGGCATCGACGGGAGAGGAATCCCGAGAAGCCCACGAGCAACTTGCATGAGGCTGGCCTTTCATGAGGCCACCAGAGCATATCTCTGAGGTCCAAGTCGTAAGTCGAGGGCTCCAGCTGCAACTCGAGAAAATCCAGGACGTTCTCCCCTCCAGGCGAGATGTGGGCCCATATCCGATGAGGCATCTCGAGGCTAATCAACAAGCGTCTGGAACTAACAAAGGGGCCCTCAAAACCTAGTTGCAACTCAAGAAGTTGCCCGAAATACCCCTCTCCACTCGAGAGAAGCACGAGAGTCTTGCCACACCCAGAGGAGGCCCGTTTCCGCCTCATAGCTCGAGAGGAAGGATCCTTTCCTGCGTTATCCGGAAAGAATTCCCGGCATTCCCCTCGCATCTCAAGAGGAGGCGCAACCACAGGAAAGGCGAGAGGAACTCCAGGTCGTCCACCATTCCCAGATCCCCCAGATGTCTCAGTCCATCCATTCCAGGGAAACCTGTTTCCCCTGCACTGCCTGCGACTTTCAAGCCGAGGATCGACTCACACCACGGTGGCACGTGGGACAACTGGGAAGCTCGTGGGAAAGCCTCAGAAGGCACAGAT
>NW_017190662.1:0-11178 GCF_001704415.2 Capra hircus | reverse complement strand
AGAAAGTGTGTGACAGACGTAGGTTCCCCGCACTCTCCTCCCCAGCAGAGACATGTGCAGGTGGTTGGGGCCTGATCCTGCGTGTCTGGGTTCCTGCCACAGCCCAACTCAGGGAAGCAGCCCCTGAGGCAAGACCTGCTGGAGGAGCCCTGCGCCCCCCGCCTGATAGGCGAGTGCACAGCCAGCAGGGAAGCGAGCCCTCCTCAGGTGCAACCCACCAGCAAGTCCCTCAAGCTGAAATCCCTGCTTACACGAGTGCTAAAGTGCGACTCCAGATTGGCAGATCTCAAGAAAGGCGCCAGTGCCCGATCTGGCAGAGTTGCTGGCCTGCAAGATGCTGGCCAGGCAGCGAGCCTTGCAAGGCACTTGCCTTGCTTTAAGGCTCCCCGGCAGAGGAGGAGCGAGCTGGTGAGGCTCGGATCGGGGCTCTGCGCCTTCCTGGAGCAGCTCTACCCTGGCCTTGCACTTAGCTTAGTGTCCCAAGGTCCTTGAGGAGACTTAGGGGCTGGTGGGCCTCACACTGCCAGGGGCTCAGCAGTGAAAGCTCTGTCAGAGGGAAGCGAAGGGCAACAGCAGGGCTCCTTCAGCGGTTCCTTGGCCGCCCAGACAAAGCTCCGCACGGAGAGCACCAGGTTCCAAGGGCCCCTGGCTGGGTTTTGCATCCCCACACTCCCAGAGGCTGACTCCGTGGGTGCCTAGAAAGTGTGTGAGAGACGTAGGTTCCCTAGCACTCTCCTCCCCAGCAGAGACATGTGCAGGTGGTTGGGGCCTTATCCTGCGTGTCTGGGTTCCCGCCCACAGCCTCAACTCAGGGGAAGCAGCCCCTGAGGCAAGACCTGCTGGAGGAGCCCTGCGCCCCGCCTGATAGGCGAGAGCACAGCCAGCAGTGTAGCGAGCCTCCTCGGGAGAAGAGGAGGCAGCCGAGCCCAGTCAAGAGGAAAGCCCTGCTTGCACGGAGCTAAGTGGCCTCCAGTACGGCAGAGCTCTAGCTCTGCTCAGAGCCCCGATCTGGCAGAGTTTCTGGCGCGAGGCTGCTCGGCCGGGGCTCGCCTTGCCCAGACTTGCCTTGCTTTTAGGCTCCCTCCCCAGGAAGGAGCTGTCTGAGCGAGCCTGGGAGACGCCACTGGTGCCTTCCTTGCCTCAGCTCCAATCCTGCCTTGCCTTTGCACATAGGTGCCAGGCGTCGTTGGGAGGGCTTAGGGGGTGGTGGTTGCACACTGCCAAGGGCTTCAGCAGTGAGAGCTCTGTCAGAGGGAAGGGAAGGGCAACTGCAGGGCTCCTCCAGCGGTTTCTAGGCCGCCTAGAATCAGCGCCACACGGAGAGCACCAGGCTCCCAGGGCCCCTGGCTGGGGTTTTCAGCCCCGCACACACGGAGGCTGATTCCTTGGGTGCCCAGAAAGTGTATGACAGACGTAGGTTCCCTAGCACTCTCCTCCCCAGCAGAGACATGTGCAGGTGTTTGGGGCCTGATCCTGCGTGTCTGGGTTCCTGCCCACAGCCCCAACTCAGGGGAAGCAGCCCCTGAGGCAAGACCTGCTGGAGGAGCCCTGCGCCCCGCCTGATAGGCGAGTGCACAGCCAGCAGGGAAGCGAGCCTCCTCGGGGGAAGAGGAGGCAGCAAGTCCCCGTCAAGCTGAAATCCCTGCTTACACGAAGCTAAGTGCGCTCCAGTACGGCAGATCTCTAGCTCTGTTCAGAGCCCGATCTGGCAGAGTTCCTGGCACCAAGATGCTCTGCCATAGGCGAGCCTTGCGCAGACTTGCCTTGCTTTAAGGCTCCCTCCCCAGGAAGGAGCAGGCTGTGTGAGGCTCGGAAACGCCACTGGCGCCTTCCTGGCTTCAGCTCTACCCCTGCCTTGCCTTTGCACTTAGGTCCCAAGCGTCCTTGAGGAGAGGCTTAGGGGCTGGTGGGTTGCACACTGCCAAGGGCTCCAGCAGTGAAAGCTCTGTCAGAGGGAAGCGAAGGGCAACAGCAGGGCTCCTTCAGCGGTTCCTTGGCCGCCCCAGACAAAGCTCCGCACGGAGAGCACCAGGTTCCAAGGGCCCCTGGCTGGGTTTTGCATCCCCACACTCCCAGAGGCTGACTCCGTGGGTGCCTAGAAAGTGTGTGAGAGACGTAGGTTCCCTAGCACTCTCCTCCCCAGCAGAGACATGTGCAGGTGGTTGGGGCCTTATCCTGCGTGTCTGGGTTCCCGCCCACAGCCCCAACTCAGGGGAAGCAGCCCCTGAGGCAAGACCTGCTGGAGGAGCCCTGCGCGCCCGCCTGATAGGCGAGAGCACAGCCAGCAGTGTAGCGAGCCTCCTCGGGAGAAGAGGAGGCAGCCGAGCCCAGTCAAGAGGAAAGCCCTGCTTGCACGGAGCTAAGTGGGCCTCCAGTACGGCAGAGCTCTAGCTCTGCTCAGAGCCCGATCTGGCAGAGTTTCTGGCGCGAGGCTCGCCGGGGCTCGCCTTGCCCAGACTTGCCTTGCTTTTAGGCTCCCTCCCAGGAAGGAGCTGTCTGAGCGAGCCTGGGAGACGCCACTGGCCTTCCTGCTCAGCTCCAATCCTGCCTTGCCTTTGCACATAGGTGCCAGGCGTCGTTGGGGAGGGCTTAGGGGGTGGTGGGTTGCACACTGCCAAGGGCTTCAGCAGTGAGAGCTCTGTCAGAGGGAAGGGAAGGGCAACTGCAGGGCTCCTCCAGCGGTTTCTAGGCCGCCTAGAATCAGCGCCGCACCGAGAGCACCAGGCTCCCAGGGCCCCTGGCTGGGTTTTCAGCCCCGCACACACGGAGGCTGATTCCTTGGGTGCCCAGAAAGTGTATGACAGACGTAGGTTCCCTAGCACTCTCCTCCCCAGCAGAGACATGTGCAGGTGTTTGGGGCCTGATCCTGCGTGTCTGGGTTCCTGCCCACAGCCCCAACTCAGGGGAAGCAGCCCCTGAGGCAAGACCTGCTGGAGGAGCCCTGCGCCCCCGCCTGATAGGCGAGTGCACAGCCAGCAGGGAAGCGAGCCTCCTCGGGAAGAGGAGGCAGCCCAGCCCTCAAGTTGAAAGCCCTGCTTGCACGGAGCTAAGTGCGCCTCCAGTACGGCAGAGCTCTAGCTCTGCTCAGAGCCCCGATCTGGCAGAGTTCCTGGCGCGAGGCTGCTCTGCCGGGGCTAGCCTTGCCCAGACTTGCCTTGCTTTTAGGCTGCCTCTCCAGGAAGGAGCAGGCAGCAGGAGCCTGGGAGTCGCCACTGGCGCCTTTCTTGCCTCAGCTCCAATCCTGCCTTGCCTTTGCACTTAGGTCCCAGTCCTCCTTAAGGAGAGCTTAGGGGCTGGTGGGTTGCACACTGCCAAGGGCTCCAGCAGTGAGAATTCTGTCAGAGGGAAGGGAAGGGCAACTGCAGGGCTCCTCCAGCGGTTGCTTGGCCGCCAGATTCAGCGCCACACGGAGAGCACCAGGCTCCCAGGGCCCTGGCTGGGGTTTTCAGCCCCGCACACACGGAGGCTGATTCCTTGGGTGCCCAGAAAGTGTATGACAGACGTAGGTTCCCTAGCACTCTCCTCCCCAGCAGAGACATGTGCAGGTGTTTGGGGCCTGATCCTGCGTGTCTGGGTTCCTGCCCACAGCCCCAACTCAGGGGAAGCAGCCCCTGAGGCAAGACCTGCTGGAGGAGCCCTGCGCCCCGCCTGATAGGCGAGTGCACAGCCAGCAGGGAAGCGAGCCTCCTCGGGGGAAGAGGAGGCAGCAAGTCCCCGTCAAGCTGAAATCCCTGCTTACACGAAGCTAAGTGCGACTCCAGTACGGCAGATCTCTAGCTCTGTTCAGAGGCCCGATCTGGCAGAGTTCCTGGCACCAAGATGCTCTGCCATAGGCGAGCCTTGCGCAGACTTGCCTTGCTTTAAGGCTCCCTCCCCAGGAAGGAGCAGGCTGTGTGAGGCTGGAAACGCCACTGGCGCCTTCCTGGCTTCAGCTCTACCCCTGCCTTGCCTTTGCACTTAGGTCCCAAGCGTCCTTGAGGAGGGCTTAGGGGCTGGTGGGTTGCACACTGCCAAGGGCTCCAGCAGTGAAAGCTCTGTCAGAGGGAAGCGAAGGGCAACAGCAGGGCTCCTTCAGCGGTTCCTTGGCCGCCCAGACAAAGCTCCGCACGGAGAGCACCAGGTTCCAAGGGCCCCTGGCTGGGTTTTGCATCCCCACACTCCCAGAGGCTGACTCCGTGGGTGCCTAGAAAGTGTGTGAGAGACGTAGGTTCCCTAGCACTCTCCTCCCCAGCAGAGACATGTGCAGGTGGTTGGGGCCTTATCCTGCGTGTCTGGGTTCCCGCCCACAGCCCAACTCAGGGGAAGCAGCCCCTGAGGCAAGACCTGCTGGAGGAGCCCTGCGCGCCCCCGCCTGATAGGCGAGAGCACAGCCAGCAGTGTAGCGAGCCTCCTCGGGAGAAGAGGAGGCAGCCGAGCCCAGTCAAGAGGAAAGCCCTGCTTGCACGGAGCTAAGTGCGCCTCCAGTACGGCAGAGCTCTAGCTCTGCTCAGAGCCCCGATCTGGCAGAGTTTCTGGCGCGAGGCTGCTCGGCCGGGCTCGCCTTGCCCAGACTTGCCTTGCTTTTAGGCCCTCCCCAGGAAGGAGCTGTCTGAGCGAGCCTGGGAGACGCCACTGGTGCCTTCCTTGCCTCAGCTCCAATCCTGCCTTGCCTTTGCACATAGGTGCCAGGCGTCGTTGGGAGGGCTTAGGGGTGGTGGGTTGCACACTGCCAAGGGCTTCAGCAGTGAGAGCTCTGTCAGAGGGAAGGGAAGGGCAACTGCAGGGCTCCTCCAGCGGTTTCTAGGCCGCCTAGAATCAGCGCCGCACCGAGAGCACCAGGCTCCCAGGGCCCCTGGCTGGGGTTTTCAGCCCGCACACACGGAGGCTGATTCCTTGGGTGCCCAGAAAGTGTATGACAGACGTAGGTTCCCTAGCACTCTCCTCCCCAGCAGAGACATGTGCAGGTGTTTGGGGCCTGATCCTGCGTGTCTGGGTTCCTGCCACAGCCCCAACTCAGGGGAAGCAGCCCCTGAGGCAAGACCTGCTGGAGGAGCCCTGCGCCCCCCCTGATAGGCGAGTGCACAGCCAGCAGGGAAGCGAGCCTCCTCGGGGGAAGAGGAGGCAGCCCAGCCCCGTCAAGTTGAAAGCCCTGCTTGCACGGAGCTAAGTGCGCCTCCAGTACGGCAGAGCTCTAGCTCTGTCAGAGCCCCGATCTGGCAGAGTTCCTGGCTGCTCTGCCATAGGCGAGCCTTGCGCAGACTTGCCTTGCTTTAAGGCTCCTCCCCAGGAAGGAGCAGGCTGTGTGAGGCCGGAAACGCCACTGGCGCCTTCCTGGCTTCAGCTCTACCCTGCCTTGCCTTTGCACTTAGGTCCCAGCGTCCTTGAGGAGGGCTTAGGGGCTGGTGGGTTGCACACTGCCAAGGGCTCCAGCAGTGAAAGCTCTGTCAGAGGGAAGCGAAGGGCAACAGCAGGGCTCCTTCAGCGGTTCCTTGGCCGCCCAGACAAAGCTCCGCACGGAGAGCACCAGGTTCCAAGGGCCCCTGGCTGGGTTTTGCATCCCCACACTCCCAGAGGCTGACTCCTGGGTGCCTAGAAAGTGTGTGAGAGACGTAGGTTCCCTAGCACTCTCCTCCCCAGCAGAGACATGTGCAGGTGTTGGGGCCTGATCCTGCGTGTCTGGGTTCCGCCCACAGCCCAACTCAGGGGAAGCAGCCCTGAGGCAAGACCTGCTGGAGGAGCCCTGCGCGCCCGCCTGATAGGCGAGTGCACAGCCAGCAGGGAAGCGAGCCTCCTCGGGAAGAGGAGGCAGCCGAGCCCAGTCAAGAGGAAAGCCCTGCTTGCACGGAGCTAAGTGCGCCTCCAGTACGGCAGAGCTCTAGCTCTGCTCAGAGCCCCGATCTGGCAGAGTTCTGGCGCGAGGCTGCTCGCCGGGGCTCGCCTTGCCCAGACTTGCCTTGCTTTTAGGCTCCCTCCCCAGGAAGGAGCTGTTGGGAGACGCCACTGGAGCTCCAATCCTGCCTTGCCTTTGCACTAGGTCCAGAGGGCTTAGGGGGGTGGCACACTGCCAAGGGCTCAGCAGTGAGAGCTCTGTCAGAGGGAAGGAAGGGCAACTGCAGGGCTCCTCCAGCAGTGGCCCATGAAGAAAGTGTATGATAGGTTCCCTAGGCAGAGACATGTGCAATCCTGCGTGTCTGGACTCAGGTGAGGCAAGACCTGCTGGAGGAATAGCGAGTGCTCCTCGGTCCCCTGCTTGTAAATAGAATCTGCAGAGTTACTCTGGGCGAGAGACAGAGGAAGGAGCAGGCCTTGGAGCTCTAAGAAGGAGGGCCACACTGCCAAGGGCTCCAGCAGTGAAAGCTCTGTTGAGGCTTTGAAGAGGCTGAACCCTAGCAAGCAGAGACATGTGTTTGGGAGGGCTTAGGGATCGCTGAGTTCCACACTTCAAGGGCTCCAGCACTGAGAGCTCTGTCGACGGGAAGGGAAGGGCAACTGCAGAGCTCCTTCAGCTGTTGCTTGGCTGTCCAGACTCAGCGCCACATTGAGAGCACCATGCACCCAGGGCCCCTGGGTGGTGTCTGCAGCCAGCAGGCTGGCGACTCACTTGTGGTCTCCATCATTTGCCTGAAATACATAGGTTCCCTAATGCTCTTCTCCCAGCAGAGCTGTGTGCAGGTTGTTGGGGCCTGCCCCTGCGTGTCTGGGTTCCCGCCCACAACCAGCTCAGGGGAAGTAACCCTGAGCCAAGACCTGCAGGAGGCGAGGTATGGCTCCGCTGGAAGCCGAGTGCACAGGACAAGTGGAAGGGAGCCTCCTCCGGGGAAGAGGAGGCAGCCCAGTCGCCTGCTGCTGCAAGCCTTGCTGGGTGGAGCCGAGTGCGCCTCCAGTATGGCAGAGCTCCAGCTCCGCTGAGAGCCCTGATCTGGCAGAGTTCCTTGCGCGAGGCTGCTCTGCCTGGGGCGAGCCTTGCCCAGACTTGCCTGGCTTCTAGACTTCCTGCCCAGGAAGGAGCAGTCTGCACGAGGTTGGGAGACGCCACTGGCACCTTCCTGGCCTCAGCTCTGCTCCTGCCTTGCCTTTGCACCTAGGCCCCAGGCGTTCTTGTGGTGGCTTAGGGGCCGGTGGCTTCCACACTGCCAAGGGCTCCAACAGTGAGAGCTCTGTTCGAGGGAAATGAAGGGTATATTTGGAATGCAATCGTTTATCAGATGTGAGACCCACACCTTCACCCTGAACCCTCACCCGAGCCTTACCTCGCCCTCACCCACACCCTCACCTGAACCCTTACCCTCACCCTCACCTTGAAGCCTTACCCTCACAACCCTAACCCTCACGCCTCACCCTCACCCTAACAAGTTGGGGGGCTGTTCTGCACACTGTAACCTTAACCCTTCCCACCCGACACCCTATCCACATCCTAACCCTAACCCACTTCATAGTCACGCCCTCAACCCTATACTTACCCTTGAAGTACGTACCTGCATCATCTTCGTTTTGGACACTTCCCATGCATAACAAAAGACAAGGTTGGAATGTTTCAAACATCGATCCAAGACCCATTATCCACATAAAAGGGATATAAATACTCTGATCACATCATTTAAATCTCTTGCATCACCAAAATACCTCTCCACCACGTATCCAATCGCCATTGATGGATCACATCTATCTCATACATTTTATAACTTAGCAATCAGATACGCACCCGTAATCTGGGTAATTATATACACAGGATATATTGATACCATAAATATTTCAACAAATTCCACTTTCTACGATGAGTTCAATCTTCACAAAAGTAGGATGAACGGCACCTGTTTCCACTAGGATCCATAGCATTGCACAAAGTGACAGTGAGCGTGAAAATCTTAATGATGACCACCGGAAAGAAGGTCAGCACGGCTGATATCACAGATTTTTCAGTGTTCCAATACGACTTCTACCCAAATCCATAAAGAAAGACATATGCATAGGAAACTACAAATTGAAAGCAAGTCTATTGAGATAAATATTGGACATCAATTGTATGAATCTTTAAGGCATCACTGCAGACATTCTTCAGACATTCTTCAAATTCATAGAATGACAACAAAGTATGGCTACGTACAATCCATTCGGTTTTATAAACCACTCATGAATAACCTCACAAGCCATTGAAAACCAGATGACACTTTCAAATAGCTTTGATCTACAAACAAGGCTGTAAGACAGAAAGTTAAAATCGAAATACATGAACTAAATCCTCAATAGATATGAAAACATCCCTTGGTAGTGAAGTCGATTCACATTAGTTATTAGGGCTTTCATGCACAGATCCACGGGGCATATACAGAACCATTCCTCCAACAAAACTGAAGAATGACTTTAAAATCGCAAACAAAACATGAGTATATGTGTTCACACACTTCATGGAGCAAGGGTTTCTTCGATCTGAAAACTGGCGTCGATGAAGGACTGTGTGAAGAAGACTTCAAAGTCTATTTGGCAAACACAGCCTACGTTGGCTATATTTAGTCCTCAGATGAATGGAATGTCATGAGTACTGGGCGTTTCAAAGAAGCAGCCTGTGAAGCTCTGGACGCTTATTGGGATGCGTGGTATACCACATTCACACGTTTCAGTAGCATTGGTGCAAAAACGATACACTTCTCAGGGGAAGCTTCTACATGGACTCTTGGGATCAGAGCTCTAACTCATACACACATACTTTTCCTTTGAAAATGATCCTGCATGATAAGCAAACAAAACACTGGATGAACACCTAGACGGTGAGCTCTGTACTAAATGATTTGAAAGCCAGTAGATGGAATGAGCTGATGAGGAAGACTACAAACGAGTCATCTTCTTCAACTTGGTCAAACTGCTCATAGTCATACAAGTGAATGAAAAGTGGAGCCTGTTGTCATTCAATCTGTTGAAAAGAAAGAGAATAATACAACAAATTAGCAAATCTTATTTTCTTCATAAACATTATATTATTTCTGCACAGCTTTCTTACTGGCATGAATAGAATATCTGCAATAATCACTTGTCACAGTGAAATGGATTCACATTCGATATCGATTCACATCTAGAATTGATGCCATAGCTGTTTGATACTATTGCTTGAGTGAATGCAACTTATGTGACTTCACAAACTACAAACACGACTAACATAATAGGTATTAAAAAACCTTGAGTGACATGAGCGTGAAGACTTAGTAGAGTTGCTCTCAAGAATCATGATACTATTCTTCACTCCAGCCATAGGACTGGAATCTGTACATTAACACCCCTGCAAAAGAAACGGGAAAGGATAGAATAATAATAAAGGAACTTCATAACTATATTCCTACTGTCAACATTCAACACTATGTTTTCTTTTCAACTGACTTTCATATTTGGTCTACTGTAACCTCTTCTGTGTTCATTTTATGCTAAACTTATTGCCAACAGTAAAATTACCATATGAGCTCTAATGAATTTTTTTTACTTGCAAAGCTAGTGATAGAACCAAAGGCCAATATCTACATCAAACAGGAGGAATGGAATGGAAACTGTAAACAATTTTATGGAATAGCATTTCCGTGCTCCTATTCAGTCAAACGGACATTCCAAAGGATGTGATTTTTCTGAAAGTTTATTTCGGAAACTTGGAAGTGGATGACTGCAAACAATAAAACGAATAATATATTGATACATAATACGAATAATATACAGTGGGTCATTCTTTTTTCTATTCTGCCACAGCTAACTGACTGGAAGTCAGTTGTCGTAACTACTACTAACAGAAGACCCTCACCGATGAGTGAAGATATATAGGAAAATCCATAATAGATCTAAAAACCGTCAAAGATAAAATGGTCATGAAAAAATACAGTGACAGTTTAGTTGGTATAAGAAACAGGATGATTATGAAAGCAAAGCCAACAATCATGGATAGGCCATGGAAGCCCGTGGCTGTCACGAGTGTTGACTTGTATCCTTCATCTGAGGTTGTTAAAAGTGCGTGGTAAAATCCAGAGGTTTGCAGCAGTGGTAACCTCCTGAGCAGACTGAAATCCAAAGGGTTTCCAGAATATCCTGACGATTTCCATCTACTAGGCTGTGGTGAGCTCAAGCAATACATACTCCAGAGGACAGAAGACAGACGTCTACTGCACTTAGGGAGAAAGGGAATGTTGCTGCTCGGCCTAGTACAAGTGTAGAAGCAACACCTCGGTGATTCGATCTTTAAAGACTCCATACATATGAGAAAGACTGGTATGAATAATCCTTCAGAAGCGCCTTCTCAGACCTCCTCCCATCATAAGCACAAGCATAATGAAAACACTGAGTTTTCATGGGCTCACGCAAAATTAGACTCACTTATGACTTTGCTTTGAGAAGAGTTGAACTACTCATTGTTTAAGAGAAATGACCCTTTCTTCTCTGAAGACTTGTGAATCATTCATAGGGTGTGGTGAATAAACTACTTAAGGATCTAATCCATAAAAATGCGATAGGCTAAGCACAGAGATGTTTTTCTCCCTTTCTCAAAGGATGGAACATTTTGTATTTGCACTGACTTTATGTCTTGACTTCATGTACAATTAGATATTGATTTTTTTAGTTGACATACAATAGGACTAAAAATATCGATATAATACTGATAACTCATGTTGGTATGTGTGGTTGTCACATAGGATTCACAGGAGATTTAGATTCACAGTTGTCAACGTAAAGGATGAATGCTATTTAGCTTCTTCGTGACTCTAGACCACGAATGAAGAGTTTTCCTCAACATATTTCACTGAGGGAAATACAAGGATGATAGGCATAATACTATGCTTCGACTCACGGATATCGAAGCATTGTTCACAATACAGATCTGATTTTCGAAATCAGGGTTCTTTCAGTGTCCTTGAACAGCATTTGTTTTTCTGGATACAGAAGAAAAAACTCATGAGTATCAAACTGGTTCCCAGAAAACATGTGTATGAATTGTTATCTTCCTGAACCAGGGATCAAACCCACATCACTTCCACCTCCTGCACTGGTAGGCAGAGTATTTCTTGATCAACTGCGCCACCTGGGAATCGACATACATTTCAAGGACCACTGCCATCAGCTTCTACTGTTCATGACCAAACTAGGAGAAACAACATTGGAAGAAGGACTCATAAGGGTACTCATAGGAAGTACTCATAAGTCAAGGAACCGTTCTACTGGGTCCTCTCGTTA